>NW_017148873.1:3813-63895 GCF_001652005.2 Ceratina calcarata | reverse complement strand
ATTTGATTACACTCTGAAATCGCCACCGTCAATAAATAAAATTTGTATAGTACATTATTTATGTATTTTATTGAATTGATTCTATTGGTCGTGTATATACTATGTACATGTATATGTAAGAGGGAGTACTCCCATGGATATCGATGCATAGTGAGAGATGCGGGTAATTAATGATCGCACTCAATTAAGAATGGGTGTAATCAGAGTATCGGTTAGTGTAGAAGCCATATAGTGCAGCAGACAGTACCCACCTTGCGCAGATATTTAGTCAGAAACCGAATAATGTCGAACACATGCAATCAAAATTGCGAGTAACTAGAAACTCTTCCAATTTCGTAATACGAGAAAACCGGAGAACTTTTGAGAATCAAATATCTCGAATATCCATTGGTTCGCAGAACATGGCCAATAGGATTTGTATAATGCAAACGAAGAGATTTTTCCACGTGTTCGATAGAAGCTTTTTATACGTACAAAAATAAATAGTTCATTTCTGAAATTATGTAATAAATATTATTTTCGATTTTCTGTTACAGCCATCACCGAGGCCGGAAAAGGTTGATCGCGTGGTAATTGATGGCCACGTGATACCTAATCACGTCCTCTTTACGACACCGACACCTGATAACGTTCCCTATAAAACTCTTACGTTTACTGATAACTTTAAGGTGACCATCAGCTTTCAGAAGGAGAATGACAAAGGTAACAATTCATTTACAAATACTAATGCAGGAAGAACTTGAATGGAAGACCAGATGTGAAATCTTTGTTATTCCAATTAATATATAAAAATATTTAAATAGGAGTAGACGATTCTAAAAAGAAGAACATTTTTAAATAGTAAATTCGTTTCTCTAAAATTCATGCTCATGCATTTCACAAGGCAAGATGAAGGTATTACTAACATGAATAGAATATAAAATATGTATTTAAAAGCAATTGAATCACATAAATTTCGAATACGAAAAGTTAAATGGGATCTGTTCTTTTGTAGGAGAAGTTCAATATCTAAAGTTATACTTTCTCCTTAACCATTTTTGATTATATTCGCTAGCTTCAAGTTCTTAAAGTACCTACGTTGAACTGAAAAGAATATTCAATTCTGGTGAATTTGTAGTTGAAAATTTGCAGAACCGGTAGAAGTGAGTCTACCTTGAGCAACGGATACTTAAGTTTGAAAGCAGAAACTAGGTGCTCACTTTCTGAAGTTTCGTGACTCAGACCCATGCATCATGTTATTGTCCGTCAGAAGCCATAAAACATTTGTCTGACAAACTTTTTTTTCTTTCCGACTCGCTGGTTTCCACGATAATGTCAAAGGGGTGAAACTTTGAACAGTAGTTTCACTCCTTAAACTTCAGTTACTGTGATTAAGAAAAATGTGTAACTCGAACCCTTGATTATATGTAAAGTTTGTGAATTACAGTTTTAGAAACGCGTTAATGTTAACAATACTATATCGATTTTATTATAGCAGAAATAGACGAAGCGATTTTCAAGTTTTTAAAATACAAGACTGTCACGAAACTAATATAAGGCATTCCCTAATAAAATGATTTATAAAAAATTGTTCCAATTTTAATGTCATATTGCAATATTGTTGTACAGGTATTTAATGGGTAACGATATTTACAGTTTACGTCAAATCAGAAACCCTAGTCGGCGACGCGATGCATCATCCGCTGGGAGTCGTAATGGCAGAAATAATTAAACCGAACATCCCGGTGCGCAACGGCGTAGTCCACTTGATTCAACGACCTCTTATGGTCGTCGATACCACTGTGAAGGACTTCCTCGAGGTCAGTGCTTCATCGGACTTTCCTCTCGTTTTCTGTCCTTTTTGTTGTTTGTACCTCGTCTCTTTTTTTGTCATTAGTGGTACAGTAGACACGCGCAGCGGCGATCGATTTCGAACGGAGAATCGTGAAGCCGCTTGTGCGAATCGTACGATGAAAAAACGTGTTTTACTTAACCGCATCCTCATTGTCTATTCGCATCATGATCATCGTACCTCGCGGATGATGACAGTTTCGTACGACAGAAATTTCGTTTAACGCGTCATTTCGGATCAATTCTGCGCGCGGATCAACCGGCAAGCTCGAAAGGCAATATCAAGTGGTTGTTTGAAATAAACAGGATAACGATTTAATTTTGTGAATTGAAATGCTAGAAGATAGTAGACACTTTCAAGGCTTAATGAATCTACAATATACTTCACTAAGTATTCTGTATATTGAAGGATATTGTGACATTCGAACAATTGCACTCCCTTTGAAATAAAAGTAAGTTATAAAAATTGCAGAATTAAGGTGCGAGACTCTTTTTATAATGCTGAATTATGAGAATATTAGTCAGGTACCTTGAATCGTACCGTAATGTGTAATGCATTAAAACCTTTCTTGAAAATGATAAAAATCAGTTAAACAGTTTGTGACGTTAGTACAAACAGACAGACGCGTCCCGGGAATTTTCTTTTATATATTTAGTGATATTATATTCCGAAACGTCTTAGATACTGCTATATTTCCTCTTAAAACTTAACAAAAAGATTCCATAGATGAAAGTTTGAGATACTAGTTTATGGACGCATTTGCAGCATTGTGGCTTCAGTGATGGTAGCTTCACGAGTTTCACCATTGGAGGAAGACGTTATATGACGAGTTTCTTTTTGATATCTGTATGAAAGCTCTCTTAAACCGCCTCTGGTCGAAACGTTGGTATTCTTCGCGTTCCGCCGCATTCTCATGTCTCAAAAGCCTTCGATCTCAATGGGCTTAGCTTTGTTCGAAACAGCCCGCGGCTTTCTGACCATGTCGAAACGTTAAAAGTTTAATCACCTATCAATAATTTAGATCCCTCTTCACAGTTCGACAATTCGCCTCCTCAAGAGGAGATCTTTCTCAAGAATATTGTGGGAGAGAATGATGAAACTTTTGATATCGTTATAATACAGTTGGAAGAGCGAAACGATATTATATTCCCTTCCATTGTACTTTTATACAGTCGGGTCTCGTAATTCAACGCCAATAAAAAATATCGGATGTCGATATAAATAATCTGATCTGGCAGAAAGTATAAATTATCATTCGAACCGACGATCTGTAATGAAAATACATATCTTCGATGAGTTAACAAGAAGCTTAACAAATGCGAGTCATTAAATGTGGCCACACATGGTCATAGTTCATGTCACGGACTAGTCATAGTCCATCAAATTTTGCGCAATAACGATTAACCTATTCAATTTGAGTGATGTGGCATCCGTGGTTTCGTAACATGTGTCAAAATATGTGTACATATACAACCGTCGCAACTGGCAGTGATTACATGTTTCACGTTGTATTACATCGTATCTATAGAGCTCCTTTGACGTCGCACCAGCACCGTTCACCGGTGCCCGTGGATCGCGCCACGCGCCATATCACGTTCATCGCATCAGAACTGCGAATACTAATGCTTCTCTAATGCATCGCGCAGTCGGAATTCGGAATTCACAATAGACGTCACGCAGCGAAGATGAAACGCGTTTGGATCGATTTCAAAATCCATCACGTCTCATATATTTCCTATACCTGTACCCCCCTTTCTCCCTAATCCCCGATGCGTAATTAGAACTTCGTCTCGATTAGTAGCTTTGACTGCTAACAATTAATAACGCGTAAATATCGTTTAATTGTATAATAGTAAAGAACGTTGCTAAGGTATAATTGGTACCTATAACAAACTGTAATTTGTAATTTGGTTGCTTGCTATTATTATGGTGCTTGAAACTACGTTACAATACTCGTAGGTAAAATTTCTAGATTGGTTTTCCTTACAAGCTGTATGTGAAAAATATTTTTCAAATCGAAACAATATTGTTTTTTAACAAACATACCGAAAAATATAGTACACCCGTTGAGATTTTACTTCTATATCGCTCGCACTGCATGTGTCCGATCATGAAACAATTTTTTAATTGTCCGATGTTTCGATACTAGGTTTTCCGTTTCATCGTGATCCTCTTTATTTATTTTAGTTATTTTACCAAGCCGCGTGGAAATATTCCCGCGTCGCGCGCGTTGACCGTTCTCTTTTAATTCTGTACAGTCGTTTTAAAGTACTTGGATAGTTTACCGAAAACATCACACTTCACACGTTCTCTGTTATTCGATTACGAACAGCTATCGATGCCGACCGCAGCGCTGTTCCAAACTTCCATGCGACAACTTTTTCGATCGGGAAATGGTCTCTGTATGTGAAAGCAGGCCAGTAAATTTTTTACGCGTTTCTCGGCTTGTGTGTACGCGACACAACGCGCCGTAACGCCTCCAATTTGCAGATTTAATCGATCGAAACGATTTTTTTCACATATTCGCAGGATTTTCGTTTTGTCACGTTTACTTAAGGTTGACGGAACGATGTTGTCGAAATCAGTTTTGCACATTTATAAATTATCGACACCTGAATTGTTCAACGTTATTATCAAAGAGAATTCAGCTCAACCTGTCATACTAAAATATTCTCTGATTCTCATAGAAAATCGTATTACGCAAACTCATGACCTAAACCGTTCGCATAAAGGCGCAACCCCCTGACGACGACGGTTATCCAAACGATCCCGACCAAACCACCCCCGTATATATTCTCTTAAAACGTTCGTAGATATCGTGCTAACGCTATCAATTTGCGACCCTGCCGAGAGCATCGGCACCCGTTTACAAGATAAGCCAATGGCGCACGGCCGCGCATTCCCGAAGAAGCACGAGCGGAAACTGGGGCAAAAGAGCCGTGTGCTTTATGAACCTCGTAAAAGATTCTATCCTCGACATCTAGACGCCGGTCATCGTATCGTAAAGAGATCTTAATCCGAGCTTTTATTATTATGTCACTCAATCACACGGCCGTGAAAAATAATGGCTCGTAATGCTTTAGTAATATTTCATTGTTATTCGGGTTTACACGACTTCAGCTATTGCAGAAAGATTATTTTCCAAGAAACAAACTGGTTCATCCTTTGTGAGATAAAATCTTGACGTCTTCCCGGTGTTCATAGTAATTGAGAAATGAAGATGAACAATTTGCTCTGGGTGATCACTCCATTCCCCAAAGGGTTTCGACGTTTTTCCATCGTTTCTATTTTTTTTGTCGGACGACGAGAATATCATGTGTACCTTTGTACTTCCTTGCTAAATCGGATTACAGTCTCGTCTCGCGCCTTGTGTACACTGTAAAAACGAGTTAATAGTAAAGGCGAGCTAACACCCGTACTCCTTTATCTCCCCCATGGGAACGAGGCTGCTGCGTTCGCGTATACCACCCGCTCACTCTTGATCCCCCGGATCCCACCGCGACAGAGTTATTTGATACTATTATGGGCCGGAAACGGGACTATCTCTTCTCCTTTCCTCTTTGACTCCGCGCCACATCGCCTTTTGAACGTTATTAAAGTAAAATTACTTTTAAGCCAGTTGGAACGAGCGCGCTTCTTCCCCGCGTTGGTCGCGTGTACGCGTGTTTAGGTTACCTTGTTATTCTGGTTAGCCCGTTGTTTCGCTGAATTTTCGTCGGAGAGTTCCGAGAATAATTTTGTGAACGTGAGGTTATTCCAATTAGATCTCTTGTTGAATTACAGGAAAAGGGTTCTTACAAAATATACAGCATAAAGTTTGTAAGTTTAGCTTAAAAGTGAGATTCATAAGGCAAAGAAAAATCTCATTGAAAAATAATCATGGCACGAAGTGTGAGAACGTATTCATAAATACGGTATAAATAATTTTTCCCATTTAATGTTCAAATGATTTCTTCAAGCCAACGTCACTCGATTACAACCTCTTTGGTCTAATTGTTTTTTAACTTCACGGACTAAAGGACAAGTTGAATTAGCTTCTTCTATGAATATCAAAGGATGCTAAATGAATTCCGCGGCCGTTAATTACGCGCTCGCTGCAATTACAACCGAACAAAGTTTTTGCTTTGATTTTCTTGTCGGATCCAGCGGTTATAGAACCCGTTTCATAGTCTTTTGAATTTAAATTACACGGAACTTGTCATGTGGAGGGTTAAAAGAGATCCGACTGTTAAAACGATAATTGACGTTTCATTTTAACCACTTGCTTCCATCTCGTTACTGTTGCCGAGCTCCGACCCGTAATGAGAAACCTTTGATTAAATTGTTTACAAAGTTATAATTCATATTTCAACGTTATATTTTCAGTCGTGAGATGTTTATACAATTTCCTGTCGTCAAAAAACAACCACTTGTAATTGCTTTATGTTAGCAACGCTCTGCGCGCCCGTTTCGTGTCGTTCGCGATACGACATAAGGCAATTGTTCGAATGAAAAAATCAGCGCTGAATAAAATATAAATAGGCACAGAGAATATTGGACGCGTTATCGAGGATACTTCGCACGACTCGTCCAAGCCTTTCGAGCTTAAACCTGCTGAAATTCTGCGCGCGTTCGCTTCAATCATTCCCCGTGATTGATGCGCCGAACAACGATCCGTATTAAATTGTACCGGGGCCATATTCCATTAATACGTTCATTCACTTTTGCTATATTGGAAATGGATCATCGCGAATAACGATAATGCTTGCGAACGTTCGAAAATAATGAAAAGGTCCTTTCGGGAAATTCTATTTCCGTCCAGGAGATTGCGCGGATTAAATCCACGCGGTCATCGCGGCAAATTCGTTCGGAACAAAGAGCGGACATTTTTTCCTTTAACCTCGGAAGTGGGACACGACACGTAAAATACAAAAAGAACGCGGTTGATCCACTTCCATTTTTCAGTATCGAACGAATGGCTCATTAAGGTTCGTCACTGTCGTTCATCTCGCGCGTTGCACCGACGCAAAATCAACGCGATTCCCCCCGATGTGAAAACTGTCACGCGTGATCGTAACACACGTCATGTACGATATATATATATGTATATATATATGATAATGTACAGGTGTATTTGTATAATCGTGTGTATATACATATCGATGGCAATAATATCTATATTATGTATATATACATGCGCAGACGTTTTACACAGGACAGCAAATGGAATGTTCACGAGACAGCTGTCATCACATGTGATATTATCGATTGTTCTTCAGCAATGATCCCCGGCACGTCTCGCCTACTGTCTGCACCAGATCCTACCGGACCGGACATTGGATCAAAGGGATTCTCATCGGGGACCGAGCGATTTTTCCACTATAATGCGAGTCGTTCTTTGATCCAATCATGGCCCACTCTCTGTCTCTCTCTCTCTCTCTCTCTTTCTTTGTGTGTGTGTTGTGTATTTGTACACCTGAAGCCTTCTGAAACGACGCTGATCACATTCAGCTTTGAATAAGAATGCAAATACTTCCACTATGGCTCCTCAGCTTCGTTTCAATAGGTGACCGACATACTAATCAGTTACTTTCAGGTTCACTAAAAATCGACATTGAGACAAGCAGAAAAACAAAAGATATTAAAAAAAAAAAACGAGAGAAACGGAAAATATGAAAGACAGCTAAAACACGCAGTAACGATTTGGTGTGTAGGGGAGCACAGAAAAACCCGTGTTCTGTCGTCACTGCACCGCCTCGTGTGTTTTCACCGCAGATCTCTCGCCTCTGCTCGCAATATTCACCCTGTCTCTGTTAGATTTTTCACTATGAACCCCCACCCCCCTGCCCGCCCCTCTAGCCCACTTGTTTCTGCCCCCTACAGTAACTTGGACTGTGCTCTCTTGCCTTTCGTTCACGCATCTTTGAACGAGGGACACGTTTCAACATATCTGCGCTCTGACACGATTATACATTGACCGGTGATTTCACTGAGCACGGAAACACGACTGGGAAATCGTCCATAGACTGGCTCGTGCCTCTTTTTATATACCTACTTTTCTGATATTTTTTTATCCATAAAATATGGTTTTAATGAGTTCTTTTAATAAATATAAAGTTTGGCGTTGATATTAATAATTTTAGTACTGATGTCTGTGATATATTCGAAGACGATGATCCTTCGCGTATCCGTGCAAGTAACAATAATTACATACAATATCTGTACCTTAAGTAATGACACAATTACAATATACTCTTGTATATAGATACATACGAGTACACACGCTCACCGACTCGAGTTCATACCATATAATCGAAAAGGAATGAATTGATGAGAACGGTATAAAGGAAGAATTAATTATTTTTCCCCTGATCTCTGCTTCCTATTTTGAGAATTCCTCACTTGTATTTTTGGCATTCCTATTTGAACAGCTTATAGAACATTCAAAGTCGTTTAAGCCTGTATATTATTTCTCGAGTTCGAAAGCTGACTACCCCCGTATTTTCAATTAATGCATTTGTCATCGAGGCTGTTGAGATTGTGTGCCCCACCCTAGTCGTATGTATTTGTATATAATACTATATACAGATCTACTTTAATCAGAGAACAGAAGTCGAACATATCCAAGTCGCAAGTTTTCGAGATTCGCACTAAATGCTGGATGAAGTAGAGTAGGATGGAAATTGATGTGCTCAGGTAGTAAAATAGTCGCGGAGAAGCACCTGAAATAAATACGATTTTGTTCGCGGCTATGTATAAAATGCTGCATTATTAATTCTCGCGCTGACCAAAATTTACAGTCGACGATAAATTATTGATCGACCTGGAAGAGGTGTGGCAAGCGCGGCCCTCGCACATTGTGATTCATACAAAGCGGGAATATTTATCGCAGAAAAGTTCGCGACTTCGAGATTTCTCCCTGTTTAGATTTAAAAAAAAGAAAGATTAACAAAAATTCGTATTAAAAAATCGATACACTTTTAAATAGTAATTATAAAGTATTATTACAGTCGAGTGCACGATAGTAAATAATTTAAAGCAGAACAGCACTTTAAATGAAAAAATCATACCGCTATGAGCACTCTTGAGAATCGAGGTCAATAGCATGAAATATTTTCTCTGGCCATTCACTCTTTAAAAGGACTATTAATAATTCTCAACAGTTTAAACCTCGACGAATAGTTTCAAATAATTTAATCACGAAAGTCAACAATTCCGTTTCGGATTTTTTCGACGATCACGTCGGATTGCAAAGCCCCAGAGCTTTTTCATCGTGCTTATTTACGTTCATATCATATTCAACCCATTTTAATGCAAATTTCATCGTTCAAAAAATTCGTTCAGACCGATCATCTTTTTTCTCGTCCGTGAGTCTCCTGCAAACAATCCTGTCGGAAGTAAAAATAAAGCCGAGCGTTAGAATTTCTCTGGCCACGGGCAATGAGTGGTCGAGTCTGAGCGCTGGAACCACCTTTATCAAGATCGAGACTGCATAAATTAGCTCTAGAGAAATAGGATTTTCCACGTGAAAGAGAATCGGTAAACTTCCCAGAGCTTGGCGCATGCTTATGTATGATTCATAAATAGTGTATATAGTATACGTGTATACAGTATCTCTACTTCGACTCGCGTATTATTTTCATAATGTAATAGTAATTTCCGTGACAGAAGTAATAATTATAAATCGTTTGCAAAAAAGCATTCCATTTACATTGCAATGTGCAGGGCTCGCATAATGTATCGTTTTAATAATAAATATAAGAAGAAGAGTCACTGATAAATAGTTTTAGTATTTACTGATAGATT
The DNA here is from genome assembly GCF_001652005.2 of Ceratina calcarata. Lineage (NCBI taxonomy): Eukaryota > Metazoa > Arthropoda > Insecta > Hymenoptera > Apidae > Ceratina > Ceratina calcarata. Next base: position 54,279 of record NW_017148873.1, on the reverse strand, counting down.
ATCGACGTACTAGGACCTTTAATCTCTTCTTCTATTAGATAAAATCGATGATAGAAAAAAATGTGGCTTGCTTGCGTGTTTGTGAACGAAGTTTCATGAGGTCGTGAAAAGTTCCTTATTCGCGGACGTGCGAGAACTGACCAACGTGCAGCGTCCGCGAGCTTCCACATGTGAATTTCTTATTGGAGAAAGACAATTTCTCTTGCAGCAGTTCGGGGCTTATGGCCGCGAGCCAATCGACAGGTTCTCGTGAGAGGAAAAGTTTAATGTTTGTAGTTTCCCAAGATGGGATGCTAATAAAAAATTATGCAGAAAAATTGATGCCACCTCTCGAAAACCTTTTGGTCTCGTTTCTCCGCAGCCAGGTTTTTTCCCAAATAGAAACAGATAGAATATTCTCATACAGAATATCAATATAGAAAAGAAAAGAATATCTAATTGAACGTCTAATATTAAGTAGCTATGAGTTTTAACAATTCATTTACTCCATTTTTTATGTCTATACATTTAATAATGTGAGAAGACCAAAATTGTTAGTCTCGTTTCAAGTTTTCTACTTTAGAAAAGCGCATGCTTCGAAAAAAATGGTGTAATCATTATAAAGCATTATTTAAGATAAAGCGTTTAAATTGTTCGAGTTAATCGCGAATTATAAGATCTTATGGACATTATAGAAATTACAGGGAGAAACCGTTGGTCCCCTTTCTTCGCGGGAACCTCTTATTCGAGCCCCGTCGTTCTCGCATTAGTGGATTAATTTATTTGGATAGATGAATCGTTGGCCGGGGCATTACGACCGCCGGTTACAGACGTGTTCGCGTGTTTCCGGCAGAGGAGGGAGATGAACCGATATAAATTCGTACCGGTGGAACAAGTAATAACGCGTTTCGACCTTTCAATTAAAAGACGGAGCCAACGCAAATTGCCGACCTTGCGGTCCGACGGCCTTTTAAATTTCCCCGCTGCCATTTAAAACCCTGCTTAAACTGTTACCTTTTCTACCCACCGGGTGGAACCATCTGGCGAAATAATTAAAGGAGGATCGCATAAACCGCGCATTATGCCGCGACTTCGTTCCCGGTCTCTCTCCCTTTCTGTGCAACTTCTCCGGTTTCTTGCTCGTTCATTCGTTTCTGTCGGTTGCAACGAGCGCATTCGACTATCTAATAAAAACAATTTCACGGGACGATGCGATTCCGTTATTACGAGCTGCACTTTCTTCTTTTTTTTTGTGAACTAAATACGTACCTCCTTACGGCCACGCGGAGTTCCTTCCACGAAAATGCAATCAGACCTATGTAATTTTATTAAATATCTCTCTAGATTCAGAACGGTCTAACATATTTTACTTACTAAGATTCATGGACTAGTGGTTTTCAAGATTTTAAATTCTCTCATTTCATACAATTTTCTCCCTGTTTAAACAGGACCGTTTCTTTGCTCTTCCAATCCAACTACTTCGAGGCCAACGTTATTTAAATAGAGGGAATGAAAAATTTCCTACAAATCAGCAATAAGAAGGAACGAACGGTAGAATGGGATGAATATATCTGGCCGTCGTGCGAGTAGAATAATTCGAAAGATATCGAGGACCCCGAAGTTCGCTGATCGAAACCCAGCTACGTCGATCGGTTCCGTGAACTTCCTGGAGATATATTCTTTAATGGCGCGAAAGGAGATTTTCTTCGTGGGGGCGAGCCACGGGGCGCCCTGTACCCGCTGCCTTCGACACCCTCACGTGCATGAATTTGCAATCGCGCGTGCACTGATAACGTGCGATTCACTGAATCGTCCGTGATTACGATGAAACTGGAACGCGCACCTGACGCCGTTCGCTGCCTACCACCCTCCCTCCCGTACCCCGATTACTCGAGGAACGACTTTTACTTCGTGAATAATAACGATTCGACTTCGAGACCGCGAACGTGCTCGAAATGTAATCCCTCCTTTGACCCGTAGTAGAGAATTCGTACCTCGATAAAGTCCTTTCTTTTAAAAATGACCTCGAAGGAGTTATTAGATGCAAATAATTATTCGATACTTCAATTATTATAGCTCATCAGCTGTACGAATCGTAATGTTTCATATGAAAACCAGTGTAACTAATTAAATATTATAATAGCATAAATTATATTTGGCCTGGAAAGATGATAAATAATTTATTCGTGACTTGAATCTCGTCATGTCATGTTGATTAAAGTTTACAATAGATTTTCGAATTATTAAAGGTTTGGAAGGAGAGTTAGGTTCGTTGGAATCACGTACAAAATTGAATCACTACATGCGCATCTACGTACAACGAGAAGCGTATATATCCCGAGAATAACTGCATTCTCATCTAAAGTCTGGTTCATTTTCTTCTGCGGCAACATCAGAATAGTATTACCAAGCAGCTGACGATGCAACAAGAAGAAAATCTACGGTTCCTGATTAGCATTGCGAACTCCTTGTTTCAAATCTGCTCGAATCTCCAAATAAAATATGCACGCGGAACGCATGCGGAACGTACAAATTCAATATTACGTTTTCGCGCTGTATATACAAACCTGAACGAATTTATCTGCGCTTGTACATTCGTAATCAAATATCTTGGATGATACATGTATTAATTTTACATATATTTGAGATTGTAACACATTATGTGATATGTTTCATAAAAATTTTCGTTTAAAAATAGAGAATTATTTTAAAATCGATTTTCGGATTTTCTCGTATTACGAGATACTCAATAATCTCACTGAAACGTGACAAAGTGACAGAATGCAGCATATTTATAACGGATATTGCGTTTTTCGACGTGCGAATTGCCGGGCGAAATACAGGTTCCTGGAAAATCGAATTTTGTCAATGAAAGGCGACATCGCCATAAAATTGCACCGGGATTTGGGGAAAAAGCACGTACTTTACACACAGCTTCAATTTCATATTTTTCATCTGTATTCCTTTTAACAATTCGACGTGTACAATACTGTGGATTATATGATTCAATTCTATACTATAGCGATAAAAATTAGTTCTATTAATTAAAGTCGGTGATGAAAAATTATAAAATGCTACAGAATGAGATGGATAGATACGAACTAAATTAGTTCATTTGATTCAGGGGTTTATGGCGCACTCCCTATTTAGCAAATCCCAATGTTAATTAAGCAAACTCGATTATCGTGAATACACAGTTTATCCACTTACTTAAACGACCGCACAGGTGCATCGCGTATTTGTTTATGGCGTGGGCGCCCGTGCGATTGGCACATCGAACGCATCCGTATGTCGCGTCGCCCCGTGTCGTGTTCACTAGGTGGAACCGTCGCTAAATATGACCGACGCGTTGACATTTGCAAAATCATAGACGATAATTAATTGTCAGTCCATCAGGCGAAACGAAAACGAACGACCCGGGCATTTTGATGATTCCCGCTGAATTATACGTTTGTCAGTTTGACGGGGCCTGTCAGCTGACTGGTGGAAGATATAATCGGTTGGAAATAAGTCAAAATATTTTAAGCAAGCAGCATTTAATAGTGTCCGATCGACGAACAATAATCTGAACAATGCAATTAATTATAATTACTTTTAGGAGAAGGTAGCTTCTTTTTAGAGAAGAAATAACCTGCGACTATAATGTTCGACTTCTGCTCTCTCGTTTACATTAATTTTCTTCTGACACCAGTATTCTTCATTTTTTACAAATCCCTTAAATTTTGTGCTCGTAAATATTACTTGGAAATTTTTGATTACCCTCATTTGAAAGTAACAGATGATGTAGTAATATTTATGAGCTTTCTACTGTAATCAGTATATATATATATATATCCAATTTACGAACGACCTGTTTCATTGAAATACTGCAGTGGAATCGAGAGCAATTATTTCCATAATGAAGTACAAATAAGATCCAAATAAAAAAAACTGAATTACGTCCATCAGTCGATCGGAATATTTTCTGAAAGATTTTACGAACGAATAATTTCCCTCGATTACCAGTTACCACAACATATTGATCAAATCTCACAACCTTCTGATATGGCAGAATTTTTACAGCATCCCGTAGCACACACTGGACCCGTTGCTCGACAGAAAAAAGAAACACGAAGAGACTCTCCACCCCTTGTCCCTCTCTGCACCACACAGAACCAACTTGCTCTTGCAAGCGCTTTAATCTATGCAATCAACGTTTCGCTAACGTTCGTGCGCTCACGCAAATTCGCTTCCCGCAATATTTCTCTAAGAATTGAGCGAGGAATCGAATCAGCGAGGGGCGGCGGCGGCGGCCGGAGCGGAACGGAGCCGTCACGGACGAACGTGAGAAAAACGTGAAACGAAGAGATTAAAATTATCGAAGCGCGGCCGATTTTCCCTGTCAGCCACGATGAACGAACAGACCTTTTCTTTTATCACAGCAGCGTCTCTTACAGCGAACAACCTAATTACAAGTTTACCTTTTTTCTGTTTTCTGTTCGCTTCTTATGTTACGGACCAACCCTGGTTTCTGGTTTCTCTGTGCAGTCCTTCAAGGTAATTCGCCGCCAGCTTTTTCTCTAGTTTTCTTCTACCACTTCTCTCTCTCTCTCTCTCTCTCTCTCTCTCTCTCTCTCTATATCAATCAATCACTTTCTTTCACCCTCTCGATATTTACATTTACATGTACATATATATATTTATATATAAATATTTTTTATTCATTACACTACAATATTAATCGCTGTACATGTGTCATATTCGCATTACATGAATTATCTCTCTCTCTCTCTCTCTCTCTCTCTCTCTCTATCTCTCTTCTTTGCTCTCTAATTTCACCGCTCTTCTAATTCATTCCGTCTGCTTCTGTTCATGTCCCACTATTCTTTGTCATACTTCTTTCTATCGTGAGGCGCAACATTTTCTCGTTCACCCTCGGTTTCTATTCCATTTTAGTGCATCCGCTTTCACACACGAGTACACAGAGCCATGGACACGCGCGTGTCTTTGGGGCATCCTAATCGATTACATATTATCGGAGAACGAAAAAAGGTCCTATAGAATTATCTTTCTACAAAAACATCCATAATAGAAACAATGTTTATATTGAAGTACGTTTATTAATAGATTTGCTCTTTTCTTTATTTTTTATAGTAATATGTATATTTGGAAACTTTTTTATTAAAATATTAAATCTAATGGAGCTAATTAGAATTTCTTCCTACACTATGTACATCAAGTAAATAGATAATAAGTTCGATGGGTTCTAATATTATTTTTAGAGCTATATTTTGATTACCCTCATTTGAAAGTAACAGATGATGTAGTAATATTTATGAGCTTTCTACTGTAATCAGTATATATATATATATCCAATTTACGAACGACCTGTTTCATTGAAATACTGCAGTGGAATCGAGAGCAATTATTTCCATAATGAAGTACAAATAAGATCCAAATAAAAAAAACTGAATTACGTCCATCAGTCGATCGGAATATTTTCTGAAAGATTTTACGAACGAATAATTTCCCTCGATTACCAGTTACCACAACATATTGATCAAATCTCACAACCTTCTGATATGGCAGAATTTTTACAGCATCCCGTAGCACACACTGGACCCGTTGCTCGACAGAAAAAAGAAACACGAAGAGACTCTCCACCCCTTGTCCCTCTCTGCACCACACAGAACCAACTTGCTCTTGCAAGCGCTTTAATCTATGCAATCAACGTTTCGCTAACGTTCGTGCGCTCACGCAAATTCGCTTCCCGCAATATTTCTCTAAGAATTGAGCGAGGAATCGAATCAGCGAGGGGCGGCGGCGGCGGCCGGAGCGGAACGGAGCCGTCACGGACGAACGTGAGAAAAACGTGAAACGAAGAGATTAAAATTATCGAAGCGCGGCCGATTTTCCCTGTCAGCCACGATGAACGAACAGACCTTTTCTTTTATCACAGCAGCGTCTCTTACAGCGAACAACCTAATTACAAGTTTACCTTTTTTCTGTTTTCTGTTCGCTTCTTATGTTACGGACCAACCCTGGTTTCTGGTTTCTCTGTGCAGTCCTTCAAGGTAATTCGCCGCCAGCTTTTTCTCTAGTTTTCTTCTACCACTTCTCTCTCTCTCTCTCTCTCTCTCTCTATATCAATCAATCACTTTCTTTCACCCTCTCGATATTTACATTTACATGTACATATATATATTTATATATAAATATTTTTTATTCATTACACTACAATATTAATCGCTGTACATGTGTCATATTCGCATTACATGAATTATCTCTCTCTCTCTCTCTCTCTCTCTCTCTCTCTATCTCTCTTCTTTGCTCTCTAATTTCACCGCTCTTCTAATTCATTCCGTCTGCTTCTGTTCATGTCCCACTATTCTTTGTCATACTTCTTTCTATCGTGAGGCGCAACATTTTCTCGTTCACCCTCGGTTTCTATTCCATTTTAGTGCATCCGCTTTCACACACGAGTACACAGAGCCATGGACACGCGCGTGTCTTTGGGGCATCCTAATCGATTACATATTATCGGAGAACGAAAAAAGGTCCTATAGAATTATCTTTCTACAAAAACATCCATAATAGAAACAATGTTTATATTGAAGTACGTTTATTAATAGATTTGCTCTTTTCTTTATTTTTTATAGTAATATGTATATTTGGAAACTTTTTTATTAAAATATTAAATCTAATGGAGCTAATTAGAATTTCTTCCTACACTATGTACATCAAGTAAATAGATAATAAGTTCGGTGGGTTCTAATATTATTTTTAGAGCTATATTTTTAGAAGAAGACTGACAAGGTGTATGTACTGTCTTTATTCAGAAGACATATGTGAAAAATTAATTGAAGCATAATTAAAATCTCTAAGAATAAAAGCTTGGATCTATTCGTCATTACTTTATTCAAAGATTTTAAGATTAACTGTTACCAAAATATGTACCATTTTTCGGTCTCCGAATATAATTTATCGAGAGTATCACGAGCGTACTTACATACATGGCACGCCACTTACATAGAAATTGACATACATATAAGTCGCTTAGGACCTCACTTTTCATTAATTCCGTAAATCTAGTAAGTCGTACACATTTAGTGATTAACTTCTCAGGAACCGAACGATCCATTTGGACGACGCTGATCAGTTCGGTTTCTGCGTAGCTTAGCGTGCATTTCATTTTTTCCCCACGCTACTTCTTAATCAGTGATTGAACAGAAGCCTGATTTACATTACTTAAGTAATAGACTTGGAGATATTTCGTTTAAGAACGAATTTGAAAGAAATTTTCAGGACAATTGCAAGATTGTTTTGAATCGCAAGGACTATTTGCGTTCGTCATTGCCTGGAACAATTCTGAAATTGAACTGAAAAATGTTTAAATCTATTTCTGCAGAAAGTATTCCTATACCTTTTTTCCTGTGTTAAGTATAGTAAGAGATGAATGAATTAAGCCAAGTTGTTATTAATACTCATTCCATTTTATCGTTACCTCTGTTTGTAAAACTACTAACATGATGAGCAACAGAATAATTAATGCATCGTCTTATTTGCTCAATGTGTCTTGGTTCTCGTAGACTTATTTAATACTCGTCTCTCTACTATAATCGTTTACTCAATTAATGTAAACTGGGCTGTAAAGACAAGAAGCAGACGCTTGCTCCTGGCCGATTGGTATCGATTTCCAGAGACGCGTATGTACATGTGTACTATGTAGCACACGCGGAACGACGGCGGCCACGCACGAGCGTGTGTGCTGATTTTGCATTTCATAGCCGGTGTTTTTATGCAACCCATCGCCTCTCTTTTTCACCTTTCGCCACCCGCGCGCATCGGCCTCGTTCTACACAATACACAGTGTGTTCGTTCTTTTTGCCCGTCACGCTCGGCCAGAATCGCGCTTTTTTCGCTCCCTTTTTTCCGCGTCGCCAACGCCAATGCAACTTTTCCGGTCGTTTTTTTCCTCGCGCGTTCACCATGCAAATCGAACGTTCATGGTGTACTTTCTCGTTTTTTTAGTTTCCTTTCGTTTTCTCCTATTATTTGTTTGTAGACGGATGTATCGTCACGATCGGTACTTGAGCCTGTGGTGATCTTTGAGTTACATCTCCTCTTTTTTTACCGTAGCGAAATTTTCCCTTGCTTTGGGAATTCGACATTGGAAATATGACTATGTCAACGATTTAGACGATATAGATGTTAGCGATTTGAACAGAAGCTTAATTGAATATGAGAAAATGAAAAATTAAATAACAATACTTTTATAAAAGTTCTTTATAACAACTTTTAGTGACAGTAAATTATTTCCGGAATAATCGAACTCAAACAAGAATTCCTAAGAAAAATTGGACAGGAAATTTTCTGCTGACGGGGACAATTCGAATGTCCAAGCCACGGGTTTTAAAATTGGGCGAGAACTTTTCCTGTCCCGTTTCAATTGCCTATCGGAACTAGTTTAGAATGCGAAAGAACGGAAAGTTGCTCGCGGCTTCCGCGCGTCTTTCGTTTCCGCTGTACCTAAATGGATATCGCACGGCTAGGCGTTCCGTACGTGGAAAATCGTGGATGCGAGCCGTATGCACGTCCCATGCACCATCGCACACCGGCTGATCCTTTCGCTTCCCGTGCACACCAGCCTCTCTTTCTTTTCGACCCGTCACACTCGCCTTTCCCGTATGTTCAGTGTGCCCGACCTGTAAACGTGTTGCCATTTAAGAAAATGCACCGAAACTGACGGATAGAATCGTCTTTTATGCAAATTCGGTCATAAATTAAATCTGGATACCAGAGATAAAATGTCAAGCTGAGATTTAAAAATAATACTAAGATAGTGTAATAAAAAAATCATGTTCAACTTTTACTTGTTTCATTGTACAGCTTCGAATTGACTAAAAATTATTAACAAACATTAATACGATTTGCAATTGCTTCATAGATTATAAATTGACAAACTATCTCTCAATTGCATAGCAAATCCATTGGCGAAGGTGTAAATATGGCTGTAAATATGCAAGGGGCATATGATTTTGTGGAATGTACACGTTTGAATTTATTCGTCGTTTCATGCTAATTTCGATGCATGCCTGCTACCGCCCCGTGCTCATGCACACGCATGTACTACGTTCCATACAATACATGCACACGATTGATGTTTTTGGCGAACTAGAGAAACACCAAGTTCAGATTTATACGTAATGAATGGAATAAGGATAATTCTATGTTATTTGTGTCTTGCAATTTTTAAAACAGTAGTTCAGCGAATCTTAGCGAAGGAATTAAAAAGGAATATGAAATGTTAGGCTTGGAGACTTATTTTTTATAAGAATAAACTGAATATGAAATAGATCAGATTTATAAATGAAGCCTGACGTTCTCAGTGAAGAATTACTTCAATTTTCAGTTTTATATCATCATAACAATATCGAATGGGAAGAGGAACAATAAAACGATGAACGAATTCATAAAATTTCCGTATAAAATATATAAAGAAATCCTTATTACGCAATTCAAGTGCGTCGTATGTGAGAACAATATCGAGCGGTCCAATACGACGGAAGTGAAACATCCTTCGATAACCTACAGTCTCGGATGCATGTGATCCTATCGTCGATAAATTCCCATTTTCCGTTCGCGTCCGCGATATCGGATGGAAAAACTAACGCGCGGATCGTATATAACTGTTGACTGTCTTCGCTGACACATATTGATATAATAAAGAGTAATATTTTTGACGTGAGATAAAACTGTCTGGTCAGGCGAATGTAAAACGTAGACATACACGTCTATACGTTAATATGAATAAAAGAAATAATGAATTAAAAATGAAAAACGTGAGAAGATGTCTTGCGTTAGAGTGGAAACGAGCAGAATTGATATTGATTGACGTTCAATAAATTGTATCCAAACGTTGAAATTAATCGAAAATAATTTTTATATGAATTTCATTCAACACAAGTGCAACATTTATATTTCACCAAATTAAAAAATAAAATAGGCTCAGCATTTAACATAATCGTTCGACTGATATTCTGATTGTTTGTCGAACGAATGCAATATTTTAAGCTGCAGTAAAGCTTCGAATTTATCTTGTTTGACAAAAGGGTGGGCTTTTCGCCCGCGCGAATTCGACGATAAACACGCCTGGAAATGAAATGTTACGCGTTCACGGTTCGAGCCGCGAGATAAAAAAAATGCGGGAGGAGTAAGGAAGAGAAACATCTCGCCGCGGACGCTCCTATGGTGCGGAGACAACGCTGCACAAACAAGACTCGTAAATTTCGATCTCCTTCGAGGAGAACCGTACTTCATCAGGTGTAAACGCTGGCCGTATTTCTTTTCTCAAAAATCTTATGCGGTCGTGATTCACGCTCAGAAAAGACGGAAGACCGCGACTAGATACCGTCGTCTTCGCTAGTAAAATATTTCAATATGTGTTAACGTTTATATGTTACACAAATACACATAGTATTTATCTAACATAGTAATATCTTTGAAATTATGATTATTTGCAGTCGTATTGTATAGGTAAAAATTAACCATGACAATTTGCAAGTATAATATCATTTCATGATTTATTATATTGTACTGATTTATTTCAGAGTAACTATAAGTGAAATAATGTATAAATGTTCCTATCTGCTGAATGAATTGCAGATTAAATAAAATTACAATTTTCAATATTCATTTTCATTACGTCGAGGATCTGTTACTGTAACAAATAATGCTAATAAATTATTGAATATTTATACTTCCTCATAAATTATGTTCCGCATAATTAAAAAGCTTTCAATTATGTACATCTATAATGAGCCAAGTGAAATTCACGGTAACATTAAATGGAATTGTAACACATTTTTATGTGCATTTCACTGTTTTAACAAAACCGATGGTAATAATAGATTATAAATTGACAAACTATCTCTCAATTGCATAGCAAATCCATTGGCGAAGGTGTAAATATGGCTGTAAATATGCAAGGGGCATATGATTTTGTGGAATGTACACGTTTGAATTTATTCGTCGTTTCATGCTAATTTCGATGCATGCCTGCTACCGCCCCGTGCTCATGCACACGCATGTACTACGTTCCATACAATACATGCACACGATTGATGTTTTTGGCGAACTAGAGAAACACCAAGTTCAGATTTATACGTAATGAATGGAATAAGGATAATTCTATGTTATTTGTGTCTTGCAATTTTTAAAACAGTAGTTCAGCGAATCTTAGCGAAGGAATTAAAAAGGAATATGAAATGTTAGGCTTGGAGACTTATTTTTTATAAGAATAAACTGAATATGAAATAGATCAGATTTATAAATGAAGCCTGACGTTCTCAGTGAAGAATTACTTCAATTTTCAGTTTTATATCATCATAACAATATCGAATGGGAAGAGGAACAATAAAACGATGAACGAATTCATAAAATTTCCGTATAAAATATATAAAGAAATCCTTATTACGCAATTCAAGTGCGTCGTATGTGAGAACAATATCGAGCGGTCCAATACGACGGAAGTGAAACATCCTTCGATAACCTACAGTCTCGGATGCATGTGATCCTATCGTCGATAAATTCCCATTTTCCGTTCGCGTCCGCGATATCGGATGGAAAAACTAACGCGCGGATCGTATATAACTGTTGACTGTCTTCGCTGACACATATTGATATAATAAAGAGTAATATTTTTGACGTGAGATAAAACTGTCTGGTCAGGCGAATGTAAAACGTAGACATACACGTCTATACGTTAATATGAATAAAAGAAATAATGAATTAAAAATGAAAAACGTGAGAAGATGTCTTGCGTTAGAGTGGAAACGAGCAGAATTGATATTGATTGACGTTCAATAAATTGTATCCAAACGTTGAAATTAATCGAAAATAATTTTTATATGAATTTCATTCAACACAAATGCAACATTTATATTTCACCAAATTAAAAAATAAAATAGGCTCAGCATTTAACATAATCGTTCGACTGATATTCTGATTGTTTGTCGAACGAATGCAATATTTTAAGCTGCAGTAAAGCTTCGAATTTATCTTGTTTGACAAAAGGGTGGGCTTTTCGCCCGCGCGAATTCGACGATAAACACGCCTGGAAATGAAATGTTACGCGTTCACGGTTCGAGCCGCGAGATAAAAAAAATGCGGGAGGAGTAAGGAAGAGAAACATCTCGCCGCGGACGCTCCTATGGTGCGGAGACAACGCTGCACAAACAAGACTCGTAAATTTCGATCTCCTTCGAGGAGAACCGTACTTCATCAGGTGTAAACGCTGGCCGTATTTCTTTTCTCAAAAATCTTATGCGGTCGTGATTCACGCTCAGAAAAGACGGAAGACCGCGACTAGATACCGTCGTCTTCGCTAGTAAAATATTTCAATATGTGTTAACGTTTATATGTTACACAAATACACATAGTATTTATCTAACATAGTAATATCTTTGAAATTATGATTATTTGCAGTCGTATTGTATAGGTAAAAATTAACCATGACAATTTGCAAGTATAATATCATTTCATGATTTATTATATTGTACTGATTTATTTCAGAGTAACTATAAGTGAAATAATGTATAAATGTTCCTATCTGCTGAATGAATTGCAGATTAAATAAAATTACAATTTTCAATATTCATTTTCATTACGTCGAGGATCTGTTACTGTAACAAATAATGCTAATAAATTATTGAATATTTATACTTCCTCATAAATTATGTTCCGCATAATTAAAAAGCTTTCAATTATGTACATCTATAATGAGCCAAGTGAAATTCACGGTAACATTAAATGGAATTGTAACACATTTTTATGTGCATTTCACTGTTTTAACAAAACCGATGGTAATATTTAATAATTAATATAATTATATAAACTGCGAATTTTGTGCATTCGTACGAAAATCGAATGTGTACAAAATATAAAGAATGCCGAAGGTTCTGTGTATGTGACAATGTACAAGTGAAGTAAGTTTAAATCACATTTTGTAAATTGACGATATGAATATTGTATTTTACACAAAAATCCACTGTCTACTGTTAATTCAGTTCGCGTATCGGCCAACGGGGAAGGTCGCAACTACGAAACGAAGTTCGTTTAAAAGTTGTCCGCCAGCAATGGAAATTAATTCTGGCTGCGAATAGTCCGATAAAACAACCTGGTCGTGTTCACCCTGTACTGAATTTCGCTGTCCGCGTAAATATTTCGTTGTTTGTACGTGGCCTTCCTTTACAATTAACAATTGGAGGGACCTCTGTGGTGTTGTCTGCTTCGGCTTCCGTTTCAGCTAACAACTTTTATTGAGCGACGAAAGAAAAACATCGAGGAAAAGGAAATCGATTGAACGTTCAGCCCGTGTTTCGCGAAACCGTAATTTACTTCAACATAAATAGATATTCATTATTGGACTTCAATTTTTATTCTGTAGTTAAAGGGAGATAATGTAAGCTTACGTAATTCAACAGTTATGCAAGGCATCGAATAATAATGATATTTAATAAAATATATAGTGAAAAATATGAAAGTTGAACCCTTTTTGTCACTGCTAGGGCAGATATATCGAAGATATATGTAGATACTTGGAATGTAAAAAGTTAATGCAAATCTAATCTCCAATTAATTCCACTAACGGGCGTTCGCAATAAAATCTAGCTTTCATTTCAATTTGCATGAGAAAGCCTAAAAATCCGGGGTCAGTATAAAAAGAAGCAATAAACGATCTATAAACAATAGCCATAGGTTCCAATATCCACACGGCTGTATATATGGACTTTCTATCGAATCGAATAAACGACCTCGAACGTTTGAACAACGCGCAGGCACGGTTCGAGCTTTGCCAAACGTCAAAGGTGAAGCAATGTTAAAAAGAGAAGCATTCGGTAGATGTACGACAGGCGGTGTATTAAATGAAGCGGAGCTAAACAAAAGAGTTCGGTATACGTAGTGTAGGGTAGAGAGTTCGGAGTACACGTACACACATACGTACATACACGCGGGGGCGTGTGTGGATCGAAAGGGGAAGAAACGGAGCAGACCGAGAGAAAATCGTTCGCAGGGGAAGACAGAGAGAAGCGTTTTCAACGTGACGAAGCAGCGGGGCTTTATTGCTTGCCGCGAAAAAGGGTGGCTTAAAAGCCTCGGGGAAAAAATCTCATTTCGATGCAGCCGTTCATTCTGCGGCCGTTAGCCGCTTTCTCGATACACCGAAAAAAAGTTCCTTTGGTAATCGTGCCGGACCTCATACTACCTCTCTCTCTCTCTCTCTCTCTCTCTCTTTGTGTGTATATACGTTTCACATCTTCTTTCGCTTTCCTCATTCACAGAGAATGAATCTCGCTCAAAACGTTAATCGCGAATAAGAACAATTCGTCAGTAGAATTTAACGGTGAAACAACGTTTATCAGATATATTTCATTACGTTGATTGAGATGTTTGTTTCGGCTAGAGTAGGAGGAAACAGAGTACGGCCAAAATACTATACAGATAAATCTGAACGTTCAATCAAAGAGGGGAGAATACTAATTGTAATTTGTTCATTCAATAAATGTTCAGTGACTAGACGTAGTGAAAATGTTTTTTGAAAGAGACTGACAATGAGCCTCTTTAAATGAATGGAACATTAAAGATTACATTGTGAATCTTCCTAATATGAATCTTTTAATACGAACGTTGAGAATTTTACGAATGTACGCATCATAAAAGGACACAACGAAGCTTAATGAACTGCGACTTAATCCGCTCTGAGTCCTAATAGATTCTTCTCTTTCAGGCACCAAGAATATATTGTTACGAGGATTTTTAAATCGTAGGAAAGAGAATATACGTTGACGAAAAATCTCATAGTAGCGACTCACGAGAGCGTTTCATAATTTACTAAACACTGGAACAGAATTACTGTCGTATTGATAAAACTACTACCGTAAATCCATATAGTAGTCACTTGAAAACTGAGACCTTTTAATGAATTTCTTATGTAAAACATTTTCAATTAATTGTTTGAAAAATGAAAATAAGATTGGATTTCTAAAAACACTGCTTCATGATTCTAGTTTAGAAAGAGTATATTAGATAGCGATGATGGGAATGTTGATGATTGGCCAATTTCGTTCAACATTATTACCTTGTTGGTAATTTGAAAACAGCGCTCGAATGAATTCTTAGCTATTGCCTGAGGAATGCACCGTCGTTTCTTGCAAGGAAGATTTGAATCAAATAAAGGCATAACTTAGCGACAAAGAAAAGTAAATGAGTATTAATTTGCTTCGCTGAAAGAGACTTTCCTCCTCTCATTTTGCTACTCTAATATTTTGTACGTATATCTTGTACTACGAGAAAGACGTACTTAATATTTTAGTAATTTTTGCTTAGAAAATGGTAGTTTAATATAAAACTGTATTATTTTTACACTTGTATAAAGTACTGTTTGCCTACAAACTTTGGTAGCGATATCTGATGTCTCAAATGATACATATATTCTTGTAATAAACAAGAGTCTTGCAAAAAACAAGTACTTACTTTAAGAAAGAGTAAATTTGTTTCTCTTCTGCATAAACAACAGTAATACTTCCTTAGATCTTTCGTATTTTTTCCTTATTAAATTTTTGCAGAGTTCTATGTATTGAGAATAAACTTGTAGTGTTTACTTAATAAATATATCAAACGGTAGCTTTGAACCTGTTAGCTTGAAAAGGAAGAACGAAAGACTTTCTGATGTTATCGGCTTTCAGAATGTAATCGAAGCGAATGAAATCTTCCTTGTAAATCGCCAGTGTCTAGCGAGAATTACGCACTGCACGTTTGCACTGCTAGCCTCTGACTGTTAGCTCCCTTTGAATGTCGCATGTTGCCGAAAGACGAGAGCACCGATACACCGATGTGTGTGTATTCATCTCTTTTTTTTTTTCAAATTTTTTTCTAACTAGTTGATGAATCCGCGGATAATATTTTCCGTCGACACAGTCATTAAAATAGAGAAGCATAAGCCCTCGTGACATTCACAGAACGGTCATAGCCATACTGATATGTCTCATGAGACTCATGAATCAGTGCATTCGATTTATTATCATGAACGCTGTTGCCATTCATATCTTTTTATTGAATCATCTCATCACGCCTAATCTATCGCTAAATATAGACTACGTAAGACTATGTTATATGAACTACGTTTAATTACTCTTGTTTCCCAAAGAAAGAGACTCTTCGAATTGCTTTGTCCCCTCAAGATCACAATCGTCGCGTTTATCAGTCAACGTCTGCAATGAACGAGTACCTATTTAGAAATAATGACACCTTATTGAAAAGACACTCGTTCGATCGACGTGGTATTTTTTCTTCAACAAAATGATGCTTTTATATGAATTATTTCATTTAAAGAACTCAATAATCTCCAGTCCCGGGGAATACGTTAGAATATACAGAAAGTCGAGTAGGTGATGTGGTGGTCGAAAGAAGCGCGATTTCATCGAGTCAGAACGTATTCCGTGAAACCGGTTCGCTTCTGAGATTCGCTTCCGGCCACGGTTGCTCGCTTTAAATCCGCACCGGATATTATACGTCCGAGCCGAGTTATCGATGCGTTTCTTGCTACATACATATTATATAAATACGTGTATGTATACACGTATGCATAACACGAGGTAAAAATTTCTTGAGAGAGCCACGACATCGGCAAGATTGATCGCGTCGGTCGATCTCGTTCTCCCACACGCAACGATGTGATCTTCGAGGTGTTCATATTCTTTTATATGGTGTAAAACTGTTTACAGGACTTTTTCGTCGGGGTGGCCGCACCTCCGACCGCAACAGTAAAAACTTTAAAAATGTGATAGAAAATTGCGGACAGAGAAGACGTCTGAACGAATATTTTGCAACCCGATTATTCGATTAACTATGATCATTCTGTTGAGATTCAGTTAAAAGTGTAAGGCTAGTTAGTCATAAGATTTTTACAGTTTCTTTTTCTTGTTTTTCCAAATTTTTTACTCTGACCACTACACGTATCTTCGTTCACGGCCTGGTTAATTTACGGGATCGGCATATCTCTTGCGGGGAACGTACGCGCCCTGTAGGACGCGACGTAGAGCCGCGCGTGTGTCCCTCGGCCGTGAGTAATCGTCGTTCGATAAGCGTGCGCGTCGCGCGTAATTCGAACCACCGCAGTGGCATCAACGTGCGAGAGAGGGTCGAAAAAAGAAAGGGAAAGAGAATTTCCGTCCGGTTTTTGTAATTTTCGAGGCACGGCCGATATTAGCCGGTGTCGTTGTCACGACTAGGCACACCGGAGCGTAATCTATTTAATCGCGCTGGTTATTATCGCGATAACGATTTTCATCGGGGGAGCACGATTGCCGGCAGCCAACCGTTTAATTGCATGCCGATATTAAATTACGATCAGCCACGTGTCCGATCTCCATTACACCGATATTAACGTACGGTGTTCTCGTGCAGTCGACCTGGACAAAAGAACCAGGGATGGCAATTACATACACGGTGTAACCCTCCTCGTTCGAGCGGACTGCCTTTTCTTTTATTTCTTTTTACATAGCTAGTATCCCTTTTCTCTCCCATCTTCGTGCTCTCTTGTATGGCAGTCGCGTTCGCGAATATCGTTCCGAGACACGAAACCAGACGAACGATTACTACCTTTTAAACGACACATTAAATCGGATAACTTCTAATACAAGAAAAATTGAAACCAGAATATTCACTCGTATAAAGACTCGTTTAATAAAAATGTACAAATTCAGTTATCTGTAACGTTGCAATGAATGATCATAATTGAAATGCCATTTGGTTTATCCCGATCCGATTTCTGATTCCGGATATTCGTCGTGTAAACTGCAATCTTTTCGGCGCCGTTATTGTTGTCTTTATCGCAATGTACGGATCTCTCGCTTGCACCTTGACCCAGTTATTCTACCCACCCCGGCCAGACAGCCAGACGGTGTTTTCAGGAAAGTGACACTTTGATCCTAAAAACAGAAGTGGGACGGGATTCCCGAGAATTCCGCGCAACCCTAAAACGGCAGAACTTTAAATGTTCATATTTCCGGAACGAATTGAGATAGAGGGATGAGCCAAAAGCGATTTTTCTCGTCTGGGTTTCTCTATCAACTGCGTGGGTTTCCAATCGAGAATTCTCCTTCTGCTAAATATACTCCTTCCGATAAATATACGTATCTTTGACTGTTTACGACTTAATAAAATGAGGAATGGTGGTCAGAATTGTGTTTATTTTTTAACATTATATAGAAGACAAATAGTACTGGTTGAATTTTACAATGAAATCTTATGATCCTTCATATTAACAGAAGAATAATTGGGTTGAACAGAATTTTAACTTCATCAGGGTTAAAAACAATTACTTGAAGTATTATCGATTTTTTTACTGCTAAATTACGTGGAAATTAAGTATTGTCTAAGGTATTAGATTAATTCGTTTCTATCCTAGGCGAAGGAGACGTCAGAGATATATTCCTCGAAAGAAAGATAATAAGGTAGATGATCAGTAATCCCTAATTCGAGAGAGAGTCGAAAAGATCAGTTTTCCTCAGCTTAATATATCCAGGCATAAAGAGCATTCTTATCCTCGATGAAACGAGAGAAATAGAAAAAGAAACAAAAGAAACCGTATAATATGCCGATTCGAATTTTCTATCAATTGTGTACATGTGTTTATTACTCTTATATTGACTCAATGATGTTATTCTGTGGTGCTTTGCATGTCTCTATTGGACTCTGCATGTCGTATAGGGCATCGTAAGTACTTATTAAATGAACTCATCAGCGACTACCGTATACACACGACACTCGATTGAAAGATAAACTCTTATTGTATTTGTATTTAAATATGAAACTCGAATTGCGATGAGTTTGCAACATGTCGAGCTGGCCGATTCTAGATCCAGGCCCGGTTCGTCTATGCTCGTCGCATTAGTTGTTTGATATTTTTTTTTTCCTCTAGAAAAACGTGGCTAAGGTAGCGAGGAGGAGTAAGGACAGTCGGCAGAACTCGAGCCCTAGTACGCACGCATAATTTTTGTTACGCCGTTGAAGGAACTGTTAGTTCCAGATTTCGAGGCTCTGGCGGCGGTTCCCCAGTCGTACTTGCTGCGACTGAAATTGTTCGACGCTTCCAAGTGTATAACGTGCCCGCGTTTTGGGAGTCGTTCCTTCAGTATTGCTGTTTGATGTACATGCACGCGCGGCGGTGTTCCCAGCTAGCTGCAATTCTGATCGTCAAAACATGATGATCCAAAACGTTCGACGGTTTATGCTCGAGAGCGTCGAACAGTTTCAGTCGTAGATTTCGTTCAAGATATTCTATCAACTCTTGTAACATAGATTCGATTTTATAATTAAATAGTATATGCGTAAAACGATTGATAATTTTCTGAAGACCGACTGTACTTACTGGAACTTTGACTTTTAGATTTCATAGAATAACTAAAATCAAAGTGACTACGATAAAACGTAAGATAGGATTTCTCGTTCCGTTCGGTTGGATGATTTCATGAAATAAATACAAGCCAAAGAGACATTTCTTTGGAACGTATTCAGTGCAGTAAATAACTAAAAATATGAGATTGATATGGTACTGAACAATTATTGCCTTGGTTAAATATAAATTATCAACAATAAGAAGTACGAGGAAACTTCATTTAATTTAAGTAGCTACGCCGTTGTGAACACGAAAATTTCCTTCAAGATATCGAGAACAAACGTTTTCCAGTCTTCATATCTGTTAATTAAAATCATTCATTTCTGTTTCGAGCAATCCTGTAAAGTAATTTAAACCAGGGAACGAAGTCTTTTTGTTCGCTTTAATACGCGATATACAATAACAACTCGTTCCGCTGCATTTATATCTTTTTGGCTTGATTAATGGAAGAAAGCTAATATTAATACCGACGTAACGAGAGTCCTTCCAATGATTGGTAAAGTTTTTCATTTCAAATAAGTCAACTTCTTCGTTTTCTTTATTCTGATTTCTCACCCTTACGTTCCGAGACGAGCTTGTTTGCAACAGGTTCACATCCATTTTCTTTTATTTCCCTCACGAAACCTAGACGTAGAATCGTATTATTATTCAAATCATGTTATGCATCGATGTTGATTCGACGATATCCAGCCCAGCCGATGAACTGGCCAATTCAGTTTTGTTATCCCCTGGATCCTGCGTCAATATTGTTTGCCCATTGGGATGTGGGTGTTCCGTTTAATTCCTTTCGCTGTACCCCGTTAGCCATCCTATGAAATTCCGTGAAAGACATAATAACTGAAGGAGGAAAAAATATGATACTAAGTCTACATGGGTCCTCTCAATTAAGAAAGAAGTTGAGGAAGAGTTGTATTTAATGTACTTACTAAAAACGACAATTAAAATATTTAATTAGGCGTTGATACAATAGTATAAAAAATGTAAATTACAGTATTTGCTTATGACTGTAATATTATCATGATATTATGATTATCTGTGGAAGTGAGATGAAATTCTATATATCATATCTCATAAACAGGAAAGGGAATTTTTTTTATCTTTCACTATTAACATTGGGAATTTTTGCTACTGTCTTTCCTCAACTTCCTCACGCATTGATCCGACTTAATCGATGGATACCGAGAAACGAGGAAGGAAATGAACTCGGAGGAATCGTTTCAAACGGAATTGCGAAAAGTAATTAAAGACGAGTTAATTAGCATAGTGATGCCCGTTCCTCGAGAACGAACAATTATGCACGGACAGAGAAGATAAACGAGTCTCGCTATGTCAAAATCATGTCGGGACGTCGTGTCGCGTCGCGGTAAACGAAGCAGCGCTCGTCGTGTTCGTTTCCGTACCCGTAACTTCTCGAATTGACGATCAATTAACGGACGTTTGATCCTCGACGAACGGGCTATCCTGCGGAAAATTAACGTTGCGACGGCACGCACACAGGACGCGCAACCTCGCAACACGACGTTGCGCGGCGTCGTTTGATCGCGACGCTGAAAGACGCGTAAACGCTGCCTTCCTGAATCGCGTGGCCTCGGCTGATTTATGCGACAGGTCGTAACTCTTTCTCCGTTGAAAGCGGGAAAAATCGGTGTTCCGGAGAGAACGCGATCGAGTCCGACCCTCTTGCAGAGTATCGTCCCCGCGTAATGATTTAAAGTGAAACGGGATACATAAAGCAAAAAGAGGGTAACCGAATGTCCTTGGATCTCCTGGATATTTTATGTCAATTCGATCGTCTGCGCTTTCAATGAATAATAAAAATACAAAAGTGGTTCACAAATAAACTTGAATCGCTTAATACCTGAGATTATTTTTAGGAAGGACATTCTATACTACTGAACTAATAAATAAAATGAAATATATTCAATTGAATCTCACTGTACAAATCACTTTATTATTTTATTCGCTAATATTACATTCAAATTCAATTCATGATATCATCAGATAAAAGTAATTTGCGACGTTGTTCAGAGAATTATCGGAAAAGCATTTAGAAGTTGTCATAGAGCCGACAGAATAATACCTCGCAGTCAGAATAAAGTATAATTCCGCCGGGAGAAATACAGACTCGTTACAGGATTCTAGTTATACAATCTTTTTTGTCCTTTACCTTATTACGACATTGGTCGAGTTTTTTCTTTCTACCTATATTTTTTATTATACCTATATTTTATTGAATGGGAAGTACAATCCTTCGCAATTGTGTAATTCGCACCTTGTATATCAGAGAGGAATTAAATCAGCTCTTTTCCAGTGTTTCACCGTGTTTAAATAAGGGAAGAGATACGACCTGTTCCGATTACGTGAATCATCCCTCGTTCCGTTTATTAATTTAGACACCGGAGATGCTCGACAAATCCGGACGAAAATTATTTCTTCGAAACGCCAGCCTCGTATCTCCGGTTAATTCATCGGCTGTGATTTTTCAATCGTTTTTATTACTTCCTCAAGCTTTTGGCTAAGGTTCTCTCCCTCTTTTAAATTTCGAGGGAACGGGGATTATGCATCTATTATTCCACGACGCGAAAGCTTGAAGCTTTGTTTTTGCCTTTCGACTTGCCTCTCCTTGCGTCCCTCGCCAATAATTTTATTTGTTACTGTCGTACAGCGAAGTATGCGAAGCTGGATAAACTCGTTTCTCTTTGTAAGCGATTAAGTACAGTATAAAGTTCGTAGCATTTAAAGTACAGCAAAAAGCAAGTACCTACTACATAGCTTTCAGAGATTAGTTTTAACGAGCAGAATTATTTATTTAACTTCAAAAATATAACTCTCTTTAACGTTAATTAAAGTAAAATTGATACAAAACTTTCAATGTTTCCCAGCATTGATACCATTCGAACAAACATAAATCATTAATTAAATTAAAGGAGAAAGTTAAATAGAAAACTTCGCAAATTTCGCGCGAAAGCATCAAGACTCTCCGTGTTTATCAAACATTTTCATTTCTTTTTCCACTTTTATCGATTTCTTTTATCTGTTTTGATTAACCATCCCTCGTAGTGAACGAAACCGGTTTTGATCGTCGATAAACAGAAATCTTTTCTCTCGATTTAGGAGAAGAAGGACGGCCCGGTGTACAAATTCTACGAGATGATCCGTGATTACGGGGACGAGATCATGAACACCATAAGCCATCTGCGTGACGTAACGTTGTTCGCACCGAGCAACGCCGCGCTCGAGGAACCGGGCGTGCAGAAGATTTTACAGGACAAGGAACGCGTGAAGGAGATTCTGAACCTGCACTACGTCAAGGAACGGCTACCCCTCGACAACATCAAGAACAAGAGCGTCAACCAGGTATGACGATTTTAGATTCCGAACTCCTGTTCCTGTAAATCTAAGAAAAGATTTGTAGATTTAATCTCAGAAATATTAATGAAAGCTTCGAGTCGCTTCAAATGTTGATTTTCGATCTTAGTACATTTTATTAAACACAAACAAAAAACGTATCGCTAAGTGTTTTAAATAATTCCTACGGTTACTGCAATCAGGAAGGATGACCTTTGGTTTAGATTTCAGTAGCTCAGTAGCTCCCAATGGTACTTAATGGTCCTTGGGGCATTAAAGTATTCAGTGCTTTGTTATAGCTAAGAGCTCGAGCAAATTTAAAAGACCTTCGTGACGATAGAGCATTAAAGTCTTTTAAATGTTCTGTTGTGTTACGATTTAGAGATTTGGAATAATGTTAACTGAAATAAAAACGAAACAATTCCTTCTAGTTCTTCTCTCTAGAATTAGAAGCGAATCGAAAATTTCTGCAATTTTTACTAAATAATTAATCATACAATTTGTATAAATCATCATATCATTACTTCATTGCTTACGTTTAAGTACATCATAATTTCACTGGTTCACTTACATTATGCAAATGAGGATATTGCCAGAATATCAGAAATGAGGATATTTTCGTCGCTTAAAACTGACTGTTGGCAGAAATGTGTGAAACAGAGTTACAAATTGATTAACTGGATGTTTCTCTGTTTTCTGTTTCCGTTCGAAGAAATCCTCGAAGCCACATTATTCGGTAATTACATTTTATACAGCTTTCAATGTTTCTGTCCGACTGTACGTAAACTGTCTCTCTGCATCTCTTTCTCTCTATCCGCATTTGCCTTCATTTCTCAGTGTTAATCCCAACGTAAAATCTTTTTCTGACAAGATACATTGCTGTATACTATTCAGTTAATCTCTTTATACAGTGACGTATAAAGTGTTTTAAAATGTGCAGTACTCTTTTTAAATATCCTAACAATTAACTTCGCGTTCTTTCTTCGACCCTTTCAATCAAATAACAAGTAAAGAATTTCTATGAACCTATATAAATTTTTGTTGATCGCCATCGCAAATTATACGACATAACATTTCAGTGTTTTACATAATACAAGTAATAAATGAAGTTTCTTAATACAAATTATTTGCGTCTCTTGGAAAACCAATTGCTTGAATCTTTTTAAGTAAACATTTGTCTTGGAATTACATGACGTATTACATAAATGAATGAACGTGGCAATGTGACGCGCGGTAATGAAATGAATGGGAGATAGAAATCGTTTTTATTGGTAAAAAGCAAATAACATCGCAACCGGAAAGATATAAAGGAATAATTCCCGTGCAAATTCATCTGTCCCTGCCGCCCTTTGAACGAGCGAGTTTATTCCTTTCGGTCGAGCATCGTTCGCCAGTTTGCCCGTTCGTTTATACATGTGTTTACACGCGAAAATTTATAGGCCAACGCAGACGGTAGCGTTTTGCAAATCCGGGGTGAAAAATCACGCCTTCGTTCGGTATAATAAACGGATGAAAATGCCGCGAAAAATACGATTCGCGCGTAATTCTCCTACCTAAGCGCTTATAAGTGAAATATTTCGTTGTACTGTGATTCTTTCGAGTACTTTGATACTTACTCGACATGCACAGCCAGATATAGAATAGATTGATTTGTACCTTAAAATTAGGCTGACAAAATATGAGACAAAATCAATTTCCACTGTCTATCTCTTATCACATGTTACTCTTTTTCACATTAGTTAAGGATGTATTGGCTATACAGTCAATTCCAAAAGTTTATGTACCTTAGAAAAACGCATTTCCTATAATTAAAAAGAAATCAGACGTCGGAAGAATAATGCTAATAATAAATAGCTACGTGCTAAAAAGTATAGAAGGTATAGAAGATATGACGCTGACGAAAAATTTTTTTCAAAATTGCGAAAAATGCTTCAAATAAAAGTTGTTTTTCTTCTAATTTCGATAGTTAACGAGTTACGTATGATTATTTGGCATTTTATTGATGTTGACAAAATCCGACCATCCCAGCGTCGAAACGGCAAACTTTTGGCAAAAAATTTCATTTTTCCTTAATTACTCTCAAACCGTTGGACATACAGGAAAATTGTATAGGACCTTTCTTGTAGAGGAAGACGAGATCTACAATTTCTGCATAAAAGTTTGTCGCTAGCATTAATAGTTTACGAGTTATTGACAAAAAACGAAAAAACAGTTTTTTGCAAATTACTCGTTAACTATTGACGCTAGCAAGAAACTTTTATACAGAAATTGTAGATCTCGTCGTCCTCTATAAAACGGTCCTATAAATGTCCCCGTAAGTCCATCCGTTTGGAAGTTATGGGCAAAAAACGAAAATTTCGCGAAATCTGAAGGGGTACCCCTTGGAAAAATCTCGGAAAAATCGAAAATTTTTTGTTGTTGTTTATTATTAGCAATGTCCTTTCGACGTCTGATTTCTTTTTAAAAAATGCGTTTCTAAAGTGCATAAACTTTTGGGATTGACTGTATAGCCAATACATCCTTAATAAATATGAAAAAGGTTGAAGAATGATATACGTGTACATTGATATACATTTTTAATATAATTTTCATAATCGATTTTGAAGACATTGAAAGCCGCTCGTTAGCCAAAATACCGTTCGACGGATCCAATCGTGAAAGTTTTAGTGCTACAGGGTCCAATCTCGTTATTCCCGATTAGAACGATTTACTCATTGTTTCCAATAATTAATATACGCGTAGGTAGCGTAGGCGAGAGCCAGCGAAGTCAATACGTGCCGCGTGTTCGGGACGGTTGGTGCAGCGCGCTGCTAATAAATATCGCATGCATTACCGGCTGATGTTGTTTAATAACCGGCAATTAGCGACTCGGTACTAGTATGCCTGTCCCAGCGCTTTTATCGTAATCCGTTCGCAAATTAATTCACGTTCCCGTCAAGGCTTGCATTTTCCACTGCCCTTATTCTCCGCTCCTATCAACTTATCGATTAATCTTCGAATCTAATTGGAATATCCCCTTACGTTGTGTTTTAACTAATCATGTTGGGTCTTTATTGGGATTTATTCTAATATCCCATTTAAAATATATAACTATTTCTAATCCTATACAATTTGATTCCTTCGTATCATGTTTAATATCAAAGTCGAATCATTAGCGATAGTGTTAAATGTACGGAATAACTTATTGTAAAAAAATATTAAGATAGTCTGTTGGGTTCTCTGGCAACGAATTGATATTGTATTTTTGTTACATGCCAATCTAGAATTAAATATGTAATTTATATATTAATTTGACGGGATGTCGATATCTATTGAGTAAAAATTGAAAGTGACGTAAGACGTAAAGAACGAAATAAGTCGATAAGTAATTCTATTACTTGGACAATAGGATATTTAGTAAATCATGTGAAAAATCTTCGTACATTTAAATTAAAAAAAATTAAAAAATCTTCGTACATTAAAAAAAAAAGCAGATGTATTCGACATATTATAAATTAAAATACTCGTGATATTTGTTGTGTCATTCGTCTCGTGTTCGGATACGGGAACAAACATTAGCCAGTTCGATTGATAACGAAAATCGGGCCTTTATGCGCGCCGGTGGAATGTTCGTTTATGAACGAGCCGAGGATGTAATTAAAGTCAGCGTTCTGTATCAGCGCATCGGGTGATTGAGGCATAGATATTCAAGCGTAATTAGCTGTATGGGCGATTTCGCGTAATTACGTGCACTGATCAAAATCGGCGAATAGATGATTCAGAGATACCAAGACTTACGGATCGTACAAATCAGGCAACACAAAGACCATCCGACTATTTCACGTTATGCTACTGATATGCAGATCGTGACCATCTCATTATTCATTTAACACTATTTGTCGATATTAAAAGTACTTGGTTTATATTTTAAAATCATCAATGTATTTATTCTAAATTTTCGGCAACAATATGTTATTATTCCATTCTTTTAGACAATTTTTATTCAAGTCACGTAAGCATGTCTGAAGGGCGAAACAGTTAGAAAATACTTGGTACATTAAAAGAGGCGATGTGAAACATTTAATAAAGCTCAGATAAGAGAAATGCGCCGGGAATTTGTCTTTTAATCGTTGCTGGGGTTAGGGCCGTCGACCGAAATAAAATAGCTGCGCACAGTTTTTATACACGGATTTGCATTAAGCAACAGCGCTCTCACACCAATTTATAGCGCGTACATGTTTTACACCGGTTTCCTGCTTTATGACGCCCCCGATGAGATGATAAAGCAGCTACGAGAGGAAAAACACCATAAGTTCCTAACACGACGCGAGATAAAATGAGTTCTTTTTCCTCACATTTTCCATTCGTGTGTTATATAGTAATTAATTTATTGGACACCATTCCGAGAATCTTGATTCCTTATTCATTTCAAAGTTACAAATGCTGCTTATGGTGTATACTAATTCATCCCTCGTAGAGTAGAAAAGAAAATAATATTGTAATTTGACGAGAAGTTAACCTGTCTGACCTGTTGGGATGTTGCACTACTAGCTGGCTGTTGCCCAGTACGACGCGAGTTAGGACGTCTGATTTGTTGCAGTCTCATTCTACTTGGCATATCCACGGGCCACGTGAGCGTTTTGAGGAGCACCCAGGCCGTTCGCTTGTTATGATTGAACATAAGCATTGTATTTTATATTTAGCATAAATGTCGATGAATATGGTGTAAATTGTTTAAAGCTATATTTAAATCTTTTATCGTAAATCGTTGAAGTAAAAAATTAAGTACCTCAGACGATCAATAGCGCCCGTCATTTTCACTTGCCTAATTGCCAATTAAGAAGCTTGTTCCTAAGAACATCGTGCATCTGAAAGGAAAAGAATGAAGGACCACGTTACATCGTGGATCGTGGAGGAATAAATAGCAGGGGGGATCGAGTTACCTACGGGTAAAAGAGGCTTATAGGAAAATTCTTTGCCGGAGTGGGGGCGTGGATTATCATGGAATTTATTCGATCCGTTCTTTGAAGCCGCTGGTAGATGCATCTACCTGCGAATGCGGTGCCGACTTCAGATCAGAAAAGTAACCGGAAATGGTACGGAGTGCAAGTCGGAAAATTCATGAGGAGAGGATCAACCGGAAAGGGAATCACTGCTTCTTAAGCTCTCTCTTACTCCTCCTCCTTCTTCCTTTTACCCTCCTCTCTTTTCCTCGCCGCTTTCATTAAACTCCCTGTCTAAATGCCAGAGCTTCGACGAGGAAACAAATTTTCCAAATGTATCTCCGACCTCAATCTATAAATTAATATATATAGTCGTCCAATATATTTAATTATATTTTAACATATTTCTATCTCCTTAATTAAGGAATTTATAATATATATCAGTCGAAAATGATTAATTATTCAAATTCATACAAGTATTCATTTATCAACATCTGCGATTCACAAGAACTTTCATCCTTACTCATTATTAGCACTGTAATGGAATTATTATAAAAGTTCATATTTCATCATTAGAGAAATATATCTGTCTCATTATCAATAAATGAAGGATTAAAGACAAACTCAGAATTATGCTATGTACACCCTCTTGACAGCCACAGTATAAGTACTTGTAAATGCGCACGCAACGAAGAAGACTTATTGCTAACTCTCTAACAACGTTCCCTCCAATTCTCTTCTTTCTGCTCCGCGAGAAAGTTTGAAGGAGGGGAGCGCACATAACTTTTAACTCTCTCTGTCTCTTTCTCTTTCTCTCTCCCTTTATCTTTTCTCTCTTCGTCTTCCGTCGTAACTTGCAGTTATATATGTACAAGTTCTTGTTTGCACGAGGCTGACTTTCAACCGTGTTCTTCGAATAGAATCGCCCCAACCGCTTCCTGGTTAATTATAAAGTATTTGTCTAGAGCTAACTTTTCGTACTGCGCTCCTCTGATTCTCAAGGGACGTCACGCAATGCGTAGTTAATGTTTATCGTCGGAAACGCAGTATACATAACAACAGAAATAGTAATTTTTTAATAATGACGTCGTAAAAGGGATGAAGTCATTTTAATTTTTAAATCAACGATACAATTTCGTGATAAAGATACTTGGTTGGAGTTTATTGAGTGGTTGCTCGAGTAGATGTGAGCGCTTTCTATTCGAAGAAACGGATTAAGTATCTATGTATTTTTTACATTACGTGGCTCGTTTGGTGCACTCAAGCATGCCACGGCGGTCTTTCAGATCCTCTTCAAAGCTCACCGATTTTTTTATAGGTGTCCACTGCAGTGGACAGGAAGAAGCTGTACTTCAACGTGGTTCAGGAGCCAAGCGGAAACCAGGTAGTGACCGTCGAGGGTGGCGGCGTAAATGCAACCGTGATTACCGGAAATATCGCCGCTACCAACGGACTGATCCACATCATCGACAGAGTCTTCGGCGTTCCGTATACAACCGTGTTGGATAAACTTCGAACCGACCCCATGCTCAAGTATGTAGTTCATTAAAATACGATGTGTTTGAATAGCGACACGTTAATCGAATTATTATTTACATAATTTAATAACTGATTTCAGTTCTGCGTGCAAATATCAAATCTTCTGTCAGTTATTATAATTTTCATATCTATACATTTAATGCAGTTGATCTGAATAAATCAATGATCACAAAATAATTAATCTAATGATAACAAAAAGGTTTAATTAGCTTGCTGTTTAATTACGATATTCGATATTCTCACTAATATCGTACAAGCGAAAATTATTTTAACCGCATCGTTTGCAATCGCTCCTAGAATTTAATTGTAATAACGATGCGAATCTTCATTATAATTACCATTACTATTAATTGGGATTTCGTCTGATTCAAAGCTAAGCGGGAAATATTTAAAATGAAAACGCAACTACGATCATAATGGTTAATATTAGAGTATGAAATTGTCATAACTTACAGACATCGTGGAATACTGAAAATTGTCTTTTAATAGAAACAGGAAGTAAACGTTCCTATATCAGTAAATACGCTTATAACTTTTACATGTGAATTCGAACATGGACATACTCGTTTCACGCGAAAATCGTGTACGTTTTCATTCCACCGAATTGGTTTAACGAAAGTATAACAGGAACACGCGCGAGCCGTATGAATATTGCACAGCCAGGTCGGTCGTGATTTAATTCCTCTCTCGTTATTTCAATTACCGATGCATCGATAATGGAAAATCCAATTAAATGATATTCCGATAACCGATAAATATACTTTCGTAATGTTAAAACCCCCGTTAAACGAGCGAGTCACGAGGGACTAAACACTCGCGGGAGAATGCTTATTGCATATACAAAGCAAACTCGGTCCGGATGATCAAAAATTCCATAAAAAAACGATATCAATTCTATTCGTTATTCGTTTTTCGGAATCATAAATTTTATCAAAATACCACGGAGGATCGACGTTTCGCCTAAAATTAGGCTTCGTCCGCCGGCTGCGGTAACGTTACGATCATAAATTTTGTAACAACAGTATAGTTTTGCTACGTAAACAAGTGAAACCACTCTCTGACCAAGATACGCAAAATTCACAGGACAGTTAACCAGTCGGCGACACGGATTTATTAGCGGTTGATATATTTATGGCAAACGAAGTGCATAATGTTATAGACGCGAGGATACATAGCAAGGTATATCCCATCTTGTTACGGTGGGATATCGTTCGGTAACCATCGGCTAGGAAACGGTTATACGCTGGCTTTAATGCCCCTTCATACGATAGCTATCGTTATTCGATGCGGTGGATGGATGGTGATGTCAGCATTCCATCACCTCGTACCATCATGATATTCCAGACGAGAAGCCATCGATAGTAGGTACCTCCCCGCACCGTGTGCCTATACGTCACAGCCCCGTGCGTATACGAATATCAAGATCCACTGGCATCGATTTGTTTGCCCCCGCGTTCCGCCTTTTTACCGCGCGATGCTCAGCTTTTGATTTACGAGCTGTTCTGAACGAATGACGCTGTTTAAAGGAACGCCGAACCCTTTCCCTTTACCGTATTATTGTAAACAGTACGCGTTACACGGATTTGCTCTGAAAATGGATACAATAAACCTCCTACGACTATTCGATATTCTCAGATATATTTGTAGATATTGCTACTAACAGTAATCTGTGAAATAAAATATACTCCGAGCTTTGCGTAGAAAAAGGAGCGATATTCTTTTTATTGTAATTTGTATCTGTTTTTTGTTCTAGCTCCACCTATTTCCTCGGACAACGACATTCATTCAACGATCAATTAAACGACACGACGAAGCGTTTTACTTACTTCGCGCCACGCGACTATGCCTGGAACGCAGCAGCCATCAGTTATCCGTCTACCTCGAAGAAAATATTCATGCCTGAATTCAGCTATCACGTTAGTAGTTTTAATAAAAGTTAAATTGAGTCTAACAATTTTATTTGTATGAAATTAATGAGAAATAGTATTGTACATATTTTACGAACAATTCTTAGACGCATTTAAATCAAACTGAATTTATACAGTTGATAGGATTTGATAATTGTTGAAATCCTTTAATAAATTATTGCAAATTTTTGTTTAGACGAAACAAATTTTGGAACGACATTTGGTGATAGCGGACGAGGCATACACGATGGCCAAATTGAAGGAAATGAAGCACAATGAAACGATCGTCCTCCCCGCAGCCAGAGACAGCTTGAAGCTTCGCGTTCGGGAACAGAGCGAAAGTGAGTAGACGGACCTCTTATAAGACAGATTTAATCGTTTGCATAAGCACTCTTGCAATTACCCAAATATTCTCAGATACACTCAACGTTTCTTTCAATCTTATTGTCAGTATTTGAACGTGTTATATGTATGTACGGGTCAGTATCGTTCATTGATGTTGCATTGTTTCTGAACGGATAGAAAAATGAGAACGGAAGTGTTCGTTTGATATGAGAAACCCCGCACGTTGTGCTGTGGTCTGTACATTCTCAAACCTGGTGATATTTGGTTACATTTAGATGACGTTACGTACGACGAAAACGCGATCCATCCAGAAACTTTCGGTGAGTGAGTTCAGTGTTTAGACGTCGCCGATGAGCGACGACACGTGCTTTCACCCAGTACGAGCTCTGCGCACATTGTCAATTTTTGTGAGAGAAAATGAAAGGGTTCTGCGCACTTTTCGCACTGTCTTCAACGCGCGTACACTCGATATGTAACATACTTAAACACGCTAAAGAAAAAAAAAGATAATTAGACAATTAGGTATCCATATATTTGCATTGTACGATAAAATCGAGCGATGATAATTTCTTAACGATTTTAATAATTTCTCTATCACTGCCTTAATACAATTTGGGACGAATTGCACATTTACTGTTTTTAACAATAAACATTTACACTGTTACATGTACATAAATCACTTTATAAAAATGAAACAGATGAAACGATTTGGTGACAAAAAGAAATTTTGTGTAGACGGTTTCACACGCGATCATTATTGTAGTGTAAGAATTGTTCGACCACGTGTCCTCGTTCACATGGTTCAATTAAAAGACATGTTTAATCATAGCGACTGCGTTCAAATGTGATTCAAGTACGCGCGTCTCGTGCAGTTTCTCAATGCTTTAAGGATCTGCTTAATTTTTTATTCTCAGAATACGTAACTATCTACATAGACCGCGCGTTTCACTTCACAGTTTACATACCTCACGTTGCTGCTGCTTGTTGGAAAATGCGTGCACGATGGACGGAAACATGTTTCTTTATTTTTCGAATAGTATTCGAACGAGAGTGGGATTGCCTATCGGCATAGATAGACGCAGCTCTCCTCACTTTCTCGCAATGTTCTAGCTTTGTTTTGTTGTTTTTGGCAGGGTGAAGTGAAGGCTGAACTCATTAATATGATAGTGCTCGTCATTCGCAATGAAGTTTATTAACAAGCTGCTATAATACGTATTTATATTTTTCATAATTCATTGACGAATCTCTGTATCTAAATGAAAATTCAATTTTAAGAATAAATTGTAGTAAGACATGTTTTCATGCTCGAAAACATATTTTCAAATATTGCTAATATTCTTTTCGAATTATCACATGCATTATTTGAAACTCAGTCTTTACGCTTCTATAAAACTGCACATTCTAAAAATGCACTGGGCATTATAATATCTTCAACAATCAGTTTACTGCAAGTATGAAAAATTGTCATATCGCATTTCCTGTGCATTGCATTCAATTTTTGTTTGACAGCCGTCACTGCGTTCGGGTGGTCATTTACTAAAAGACAGAACTGATTACACAGGAGACCAGGTTAATAACAATAAACATGCTACGTTTTACAGATTCCGACGCGTATCGTAACACTTAATTATTTGAACAATGGCACGGTGAGTATTTCTACGATTTCGCAAAGGAAAGAAAAAAGAAGTATACGCGACTCGATCAGTTACATGTATTCACGTACATGCTGCTTGTTTGCCGCTTGAATGATTTGATTAAGCTTGTTAGAGTAAAATACAGGGCTATAGTTTCCTGAGTTAACAGTCGTGCTCATCGTCGCCGTCTTCCTCGAAAGCATCGCTTATGGTACGAACAAGCGTATTTCTTGAACTGACGACGAATTTTTTAATAAACCTGAAAGAAATATTAATCGGGACGGAATTTAGCTTCGATATAGGGTAATTTCGTAGCTTCCGGCCACTCTCGGTGAGCGGTGACCGACGAAGAACGTGCACAATTATGGTCCGAGACCGCAAGACGATTTATTATGCACCTTTCAACCACCATTTAAATGCAAATTTCTTGATTACCCCTGGTGCTAATTGCTACGTGCTCGCCCGGTCATTCGCTCGGCCACGAATTGCGAATCACCGAAGCGTTTTCTATTTGCGACGAATGTTGCTATTTCGTAACGAGCCCGACGAGTAAAAAGAAAAAAAAAAGAGACAAAAGCGAAGGCAGAGCGGGAGCGTGATAATATAAAAAGACATAATTAAGCAAAGAGGGAAACAAGAGGATAATTGAATCGGATGGAACAAGCATGAGCGTAAAACTGCAGATTGTGTGTGTAGGAAGGGGGAGAAAAATGCAATACCTAGTAATTCGGGGAATAATAGAACAACCAAGACCCATCAACTGGGTTATCTCATTTCTGGAAACGTCCCTCTTCTCTTTTCTGATCTTTTAAATTAAATTCGCCGACTGTTTTTGATAGACTGATATTGTTGTTTTTTAATCATATACCCGTGGATCTTTTTGAAGTTTGAGGAACTGTGTTCCCATTAAAATGAAATTAAGATAATACTATAGAAATTTTTTAATCTGTCCGTGATAATACTGTAGAAATTTTTTATTCAGTCCTAAGCATAAAATTACAGTGAACATAACAATTACAATTTGGTATAAGGTGCAATTTCGAAATATTTTCAGGGTTCAAATTTATTCTATCCTATTTAGAATTCTACCTATTTAGCAATATAATAATCTACAGATTTCGTACAAACTTAATTGTGCACCAGCAGAAGCAACGATTTTTCAAATGCGCTTGAAATGAGAAACAAAGATAGTCGACGAACCAACTATACCAACATTTGCCATATGCATTTTGCGTCTTTGTGTTCCGTAGACTGAAACATTGATTTTCCGAGCGCAACTTTCGTTAGTGTCACCCGATACTCCATTGCTCGGCAAAGTGAACGCCTCACTGGAATCTTACGTCTATCGCTGCAAACATCGCAACTCGCTTCGTTCTCATCTAATCCATTAGCCGTATATACAGGATCAGCCGTCGCGTTGGTCGCGGTGTACGAGACGATTTATCGATCAGGCAACCGTTTCTCTTTCCAGGTTACCAGATCGAGTGGGAGGGCAACTGGATCCGGGTGTTCCGTCCTGATGTCGAGTGCACCAACGGGATCATCCACGTGATCGACACAGTACTGTTGAAGGACAGCGACGTCAGGGTGACCGGGACCGCGTCGGTCACCAGCCTGGCACCGCATTTAATCATGATCCTGGTGGCTAAGTGGTTGCTTTAAGGACGCACCGCTACGAGTCTGTCAAATATAGATGCACCTAGGAATTTGTCTCGCGACCGTCTCCGATCGTCCTCGTCCAGAAAAACGCAGTAAGCGAGATCCGGATCTCGAATTTGAACGTAAGTCACGGGCATCTCGGACTGCCATTTAAGTCGGGTTCAAAACCCTAATGAGTCTGACGTCTTTACGAGATTCGAGGAGATCTGCGATCTTCGCGAGCTGACGCTGCGTAAAACTGTGTTCGAGGGTTTTGCTTTCGTCTACCTTTCAATGAAAAAATAAAGCCCCTCTCAAATGTGTTCCCCATGTGAAAAGATCGAGAGGTACAATCGACGAGGATCGGGGACGATCCGGAATGAAGAGATGACTGCAGGTCCAGGGCTCTTGGCCTGATCTCCTCAAACTGATCAGGCAAAGGTCCGTTCGACCGACGACTTACGTGGTTGAAGCTTAAACGGGAAACGTACTAATTTAGCAATTTCAAAATCGAATTATCGCCGTAGGTAACGGTTCGAAGGAGCAGGTGTTGTTTACATTACGAGAGAGATTTTCGTGATTTGAAGTTTTGTCGTGTATCGATAGAAACTATCAGAGAACTCGAGTTGGAGGAAAAGGAAACTCGATGATCTCGCCTTCGAGAATAAAAAAATTTAGCGGCGAGGGACAGTTTTTCTTTTTTGCCGATAACTAGATCACTGATCGTACCAAATGATTAATTATTAACCGTACCAACTGATAAGTAATTTAGAGACACTGCGAACGGGAAGAACGAACGGTGCGATGGATAGAGCAGAGATTGCCAGGAATCTTCTTGAAGTACAAGGGCAACGAGGGTCGGCGTTTTCTAGAGTAGCCTGTGTACGTACTACGTGTATATTAAATTTCTCGTTACGCTGATAGAGAGAAAAGAGTTCGTTATTTATTTCCCTCGGTTCAAGCTTCCAGTTTCGTGTAATTATACGGCTACGTTACCATGCTGGCGTTTCTCTTTTCTGAACGACCTACAATTACGATCACATCGCGACAAGTTCATCGATCGGCGATCCATATGCTTCCTATGCTCGATATTCTAACACGAAAACATAACAATTGAATGCAGGTATATGGACAGACATAAACGTATAACGTATTTATGTACACAATATCCCGCGTCTAACGTCAGTTCAGGTCGAACGCCGTCGATATTCACGCAATAAGACTTTTCGTATTTACAATTACATACGCGTGTCTCGCCTAATTAATGGTACGTATTTCGATTTCATTGCCAATGATTGCACTATAGTTCTGTGTGTATGTATATATGAGCGTCCTTTCTGTTCGGGCATGAATCGCGCGACGAGATACACGCGATGCCAACTTGCATTGTTATACGAGCACCGAAAGTTGGTGTATATAGGTAGGACGTTTGTCCTTAAAAAGTCCAATGCAAGTTCTATCTCTAATTCCCTGCTGACAATTTACATTATTTAATCATTATTAACGTAATTATAAAATAGGATTCGGTTATTGGATTTACGCATTTTTTCTATTCCCTCTTCGTCAAATATTTAATAAATCAATTTGTATACTGCCTCCTTTACACAGACAACCCTAATTTTTTCTTGCATACTCATTTCAACATTACAA
The DNA here is from genome assembly GCF_001652005.2 of Ceratina calcarata. Classification (NCBI taxonomy): domain Eukaryota; kingdom Metazoa; phylum Arthropoda; class Insecta; order Hymenoptera; family Apidae; genus Ceratina; species Ceratina calcarata. The sequence continues at coordinate 17,879 of NW_017148873.1, read as the reverse complement.
GAAAACTACAGTTCGAAGAACAATAATTTAAGCAGTTTTATTATTTGAACTATAAGGGAATAAGAATTTTCTCGATCCTAAAAGTGCTCCGCACTAAAGGCGCCGTTGGTTCTCGACGCGTGATTTAAGGCCGTAAATGTGATTCCCAGTTACACTTGCTCTCTGCAGCATATCGTATTACACTTGTCTACTTATTGATAATACTGCCACGTGTCACCGCAGGCCGAACGTGCTTGCGCACGAGTTTTTGTACAATTATCGTTGAGGGAAACGGAAGCTTTATCCAAGTAGGAGTGATTTGATCACATTCCGTTGTTGCGCGGACGTGTTCGAACGAATTACTGCGTTTAAAGCGAATTTAAAAGCCAAATGCATATTTCTCTTACTTCTAAACATAAGAAATTTTCTTATTTGTAAAACTGGTATTGGAATTGACGATACGTTTGTTACTACATAATGTATTCTGCCATATACTTTTGACTAAAATTCAGTTCACGAGTGAAGGAATATATTTTAATACAAATATTTTGGGTATACTTGATCATAAAAAACATATCGCAGTGTCTGAATATTTCATTATTTCATCCACGCATTAGTACTTTCTATAAGATGAACTTTAAGGCACACGAATCCTTGGAGAAGACTGCAGATAATAAAATTAATCATGTTTTAATGATAGCTACGAGAAATTACGTGAGAGAAATAATGTTTCTGCATTTTAATTTCACCCTTTATAGCAGAACCTTTGGAATAAGAATTCGCTTGCACGGACTGCGCAGCACGCAAAATATTCATTCACAAAGTTTCGTTTTAATCGACTGTACAATGCTATATATAATATATCTATATATATACTACATAGGATCATCTGTGTCAATGCACCGTGTCACAATAGGGTCACTATCGAGACTACCGCCGGGTTCGTATTTCGTTTCGATTAGTACAATTTAATCCTTTGCGATTTTATACAACCTCCACCCTGTTCAATATTAAGCACTTGAAAATAAAATTGGAAGTCGACGCATATATTAAACGCGTTTATTAAAACAGAAATACGAAATAATTATGGAAACGGAATTATAACATGATACCTTTAACAAAAGATAGCAAGGGATTAAACTGTATAGAATGCAATTAAAAACCGAGGAACAGATCGAGAAACGCGAACAAATGACACAACGCAGTTTCATTCCACAACTAGTAAGAGCTTAGTTATGTGTGTAAAAGTAATTAAAGAAAGGTTGCGCGTGTCTGTTAAACAAAGAACTTATATGTGAGAAAATTTAGAGACCAGAGATATTGAGGATAGCAGAACCAAAGTGTTCGAAGGTGGAGTGGAAGGGACGCTTCGTAATTTCGTTTCCTCCTGAAAAAAAGAAGTCGCTATAAAAGGAGGTGGCGACCGAAAGAGTTGTACATTTCAATCGAACGCCGAAACTAAAAAGAAAAGAGAGAAGCTATAATATAGAGAAACGCATTCCGCAGCGCTTTCGACTATTTCACGCGCATTAGCGAGAATTAATAAAAAAGAAAGGTGAAACACAAAGAATAGAAGATTTGTAATTAAAAATACATTCAGCTACACCGCAATCATCTACCATGAAATGAAGTAAAGATAAAAATAATTGGTTTAAATAGAAGAATTCGATGTTATACGTGTTAATATCAGTCTATACATATATATATGAAAGAAGTAAATAAATATATATAAATATAATAAACAGAGATATATTGACGAGGACGAAAGTACGTTTGAAGTGAGAGAGAGGGAGAGAGTGAGAGAGTGAGAGAGCGAGAGAAAGAGAGGTGAGATGGAACTGATTGTGACAAAGGTAGAAAAGAGAAACAGAAATACTATCAGACGATACCTTAAAAACTTGTTGTTGGGATGAAATGATAATACATAAACTCTAATAAACACTGTTTGGTCGTTAGATAAAGAACTAAGAATTAAAATGTGCAAAAAAAAAAAATTGAAAAAAATAGCGGAACTCTTTCGTGTAGATGCGTCTTTAAAAATGTATTCAGCTTATTCGAGCGTACCGTACCACCGAAGAACCGAATCGCGTATTTCAATTGCATCTATCTGTGGGGTTGTGAACGGTGTGAATGGAAATGCGAGAGACGGAATTTCGAAGGAAATGTCGTTTCACGGAACTCCGCGAAAGTATCATGTTCAGGTAAACAGCATATCCGACGTTCCCTTGTGTTCCTTCTGACGTTTCTTTTAATGGAACCCGCGATACCGTTTCGTCTCGTCTCGTTTTCACGAACTTCTGTACTTGAAAACGTTGCGAACACTTACTGACACAGGGATACCGATCTTTTTGGGAAGAATATCGATGTCGATAAAAGGAAACTGGATTATCTAAGCTTATACATATATACGTGCATAAGCATTTTAATGATATACGTCTTTTTATACATTTAATTGTACACATCTACAGGTTATATTTTAATAAGAGATGTATAGGAGAGTCTAAGAGCTTTGTACATTATTTAAACAAGCTTTTAAAGCTTGTAAAGCCAATGGTTTTTAAAGAGAGCAGTGACCGAAGAGTCTTTTGAAAAATTGATTCCAGATCGGTATCCCTTCGACTAACTCTGAACATATACGATAAATCTTGCGAATCGATAGCACGAAATAATCAGAACAAGTGAATCTGTGTAAGATCTGTACATTTAGTTGCATGACCAGGATGTCAACACACGCTTCTCAGCTATTTTCGAGATTTCTTAGAAGGACCATTAAATCGCTTTTGTAATTTATACGTAAAAGGGATCTAGGAAAATTGTACAGCACGACGATGATATTCCCCCCTGTAGCGATATAATAGTACTCGATGACGTCGCGTCTGAAAGCTTTTTCATTTTTGGTATTAAATAATTGTACAATCGTCATAAAAGTACGTGATACGAGTAATAATTAGAAAATGCAGTTATATACAAAGTAATAACTGTTATTAAAAGAAGAATAATGTCTCGATCTTAAGGGCTAATCAGATGAAAATATGTAACATAATAATTGGAATGTGTTGAATCGTAAAGGGATTTAATCAAATTTCAAATCTCTTTGTCCTTACATAAACTATTTTCGATTCACTTTACATTTCTTTCGAACGCGAATACGAAAATTAGTTGATCCCTATTTTGCAAGTATTTCTATTTTCTGTAATATATAAACGTTATATAAGTAACAAGGATATTAGTATTCATTAAAATGAGGAATAGATGTTAGAACAATTCTTTTTTTTAGTTACACGCGTATGTACGATTATCATAAAGTTTCAACCAAACGACTTCGCTTCATCTATGTAAATATAACAGTTCTTCAAAGAAAAGGAAGAACTTTAAAACTTCTTTCAACCTTTCAAGTGCCATTTACCTTAAAAATAAGTTAACTATTTCACAGTATAAAACGTTCGGAAACAAAGTGAAACATCATTTAATTATATCAGAATTGTTAAAGAAAATCAACTTTTAAATCGAATCGATGTTCATATTGAAATTTCATCGCATCATAATTCCAAACGAGAAATCAACAATTTTTTATTTATAAGTAAGCTTGAGAGTATTAGTATTATATTATATAGCTTGCAGCTCGTACGAGTATTTTAATCTGTTTACCAAAGAAATAGGTGTCTAACGTAATTCATTTCTCTTTACTAACTGGAAAGATCTTTCGTACTCGGTTGTTACGGGCTTCATTACAAAATTATTGAATTTTCATTTTCATGACAAGCGTAAGGAAAAGAAATTCTTGCAGTAGTTCCAATCATTCTTCATCGGCGTCGTATTGTTACGCATTGCCATTGCCGATTCTATCGTGTAAGAAGGTACTATCAAAATTATAGAAAAGAATCTAAGGCTAAGATATCCCTCGCTAACAAACACAAGTAAAGGAAACAAGTGCGGGACTCTCACCACGTATGCACATTTCCTACGTTAGATAACTATACGTTACACATGTCTATAGAAAATATTTTACGCTGAACTTTAAACAAAGTTGTCCGCTGACATTGAGGATGAACGAAAGTCTCGTGAAATTTATTTCAAAACATTTCTCGGCTGATCCGTTATTTTCGCTATCGCAAAGAAACATTCTTACAATTTAAAAACGTTGCTTAAACAATATGACTGAGTTCGAGTTGAATTTCTGTATAAAGCGAGCAAAATATTTTTCATACGCATGCACATGGTACTATACGTCTAAAAAAGTAATGTGTGAAAATGCAGAACATGTAAAAGTTTTATTATAAAAGTTTGCGTCCACAGGGGCTGCTGTTACGTTTGAGAAAACATGCAAAACCGCTAGTTTAGTCGAAATATGTAAAAGATTCAGAAGCGTTTCTAACAGCGAGCAAACCTCCAACAGCATTTCCTCTATCCTCGTCGTTGCCGTTTGCATTTATTTTCGCGCAGTTCTTTTCACAATCATTATGAAATTTTTATTGTTGATAGTTAATCGTAAAAAGTTGCCGCGTTTACAAAGCTGTTCACAAACTTAAATGCAATCGGTAACCAAATGTACGCGACACCTTTACTGTGACGCGAAGTGAAATCATTAATAAAAATAAGGATATAGTAGGTGCGAATGGCGACAGGACGTTTTCTTTATTTCTTTTAAAAAATGAGACGAGAATACGTGTTAGTAAGGTAATAAGTGATCTAATGTAATAAGCGTTGAATAGGTACCGCCTGACCGAGGCGGGATTTAAACTAATTGAATTTAAACTAATTAAATTTAACTAAGGATTATTTATTAGTTATATATATATATATATATTATATACTATATAAAAGTATATGTATATTACAATACCTATATTGTAGTAGGGAAAAATCAAATTTTACGTACCACAGAGCTATTTGTACAAAAACCGTTTCATTTCGATTTCCATTCTGATCATGAATTTGAAACGTGTCGCTCGAATGTTATATTTAATTCGCAGCAGTGCAGCTCGGTAATCTCCAGTTTATGTAACGAACCATGCATACGTATAATATATATATATTTTAGATAATTAACCAGCAGAGGATTCTAGTTTTTCTTAGGGCTTAGTTGTACGCGTATTTTACATTTGTCTGTATTTTCAGAGTTAATCACTAAGTTTCTATTCCCGGTAAAACTTCACGCGTTTATCGCGGGGAACGGCAGCCAGAACTTCTGTTAAGTGTTAAGATTTTTACAGAGAGAGAATTCGCGCATTTCGAGCCAACTGAATTCGCAAGTGTGTGTGTGTCTGTATTCGTCGGGCGAACGACGCGACAGCCAGTGCCTATCAATTCCGCCGATTAAAAAGACTAAACGGAATTGTTTTTCCATATTGTATATGTAAAACAGTGAATGCACACCTTGACCGTCGTTTGCCCCTTGAACGATCATGTCACTTGTATCTCGCTTGACTATACTGTATAGACTCCGGTCGCTTAACGCTGTATGATTTTACGAAGAATAAAGATCACCTATAAGGTAGTTCAAGTGACTTTCTTAAGTTGATTGTAGCGTGTCATTTTATTCTTTTATCTAAACCCAAGCCTATTGTGTTTTTATAGTGATTTCCGATCTTCACATGACTTACACACCGAACAAGGAAAAAGTACGTACATTTAATAATAAAAAATTACTTTAAAGTGGTAATGTAATTAGATAGTCACAGTTGAACGTGAGACAAAAGAGCCCGTAAGGTGATATGGAATTTAATGACAATTATAGAAAAATTATATTATTATAATAATTTTATTGACTATTGTTTACGTACATTTGAACACATTTATATTTATTGAAAGCAGAAACTGTAAATCAAATTGTAATATCACTATGATAAGCAAAGTACGTTTACATTGATTGGATGTCTTTTCAGTAATTCCAATAATATCCAATTCTATATGTGGTCGTATTTACATAGATAAATTCTAATATAAAAAATATAATCAACATTCTATTTAAATTGTACTTTAATTTTTATACTTCATCGTAAAATAATGTTCATATATCTATTCATGCATATATTTTGATATGACGAACATCTTTGATTAAAGTGTTCTCTCTTCTCAGAAGAATTCATTAAATAGAATTATCCGAAATTCATTAACTAGATCATTCTTGTTCTCAAGTATTTGATTGAACATTTGAATGTATTATTCTCTTTGCCTAAAAAAGCAATACGCACGTACTACATCAAAATACTCTTGAATGCTGCATTACATGGTTATCCGTCCTAAGCAGTCTAACATTCTCTTTTTATTTACATAAAACGAAAATGCGTTTTTAAATATAATTCCACTACTCTATCTTTGATTTTTGCTCCGTAAACTTCCGTCGCGCTTCGAAGCATCTCACGCATCTAATCGAAAATCTACATACATAACGATGTATATGTTACACGAAGTAACTCGTATATTCATGCGGCATCACGCCTCTCCTCGGATAAAACGTATGGCTTGTCGAGTATTCTAACAGGTTCGTGATCGAGCTCATGTAAATGTCGGCGAACCGAAAAAGTCTTCGCGAAAAATACGTGGGATTGTGGTATGTCCGAAATACCGAGCCAAACTGTTTGTTAAATACTCGTTTTATCTCGTTCCTCAAACTGTCTCTTTCGTTAATCCATTCATTGAGTACGATTTGCACATCCGGCCCTTCGTAATCTTGATGATCCTCGATCAATCCCGTTAACATTTGTAACCAATTCGCGTTCTCCTTGAATCTTGGATTATTCAACGTCGCGATTTCATGCTAGAACAGAAATTAATCCTTATGTATGTCTTTCTTCTTGAAGAAATCTAGATTTATAAATGTGAACTTACGCTCAGTTCTTTGATTATCGCACCGGTTCGCCAGCCATGCTCTAACGTAACATCCGCTAAGTCGCTGTAAGGGTGATCTCCAAAATATAACACTTGATGCCCCTGCCAACCAGTCATATCTTGTAACTGTTTGACTGTTCCCTAATTTTAGAATTAATATCGACATTATAATGTGTCTAAGAATAATTTTGAGCAAGCTTTTCTACACTTACTTCCAGATATATCACTCCTTTTTCAAGTGTGGTCACTCGATCCCATAGTTGAGTTTTGTTGATTTCATCGTAGATTCGAAGGGGCCGCGTTTCTTCGGTAAAGAATTTCGGTTTCCTCGCTTGAACTATTACCACATCGAAGTAGTCCCTCCAATCGTTACCGACTAAGAATTTCATTCCAGTATCGCTAAAAATTAAATTACATCACCGTTTCCATTTAATAATAGTAAAAGTTATAAATATCTATGCAACTGTGAAAGTAAGAAAAGTTTTCAGTGTACTTCCTCAGTTTAATTATAATACTTACACAAAATGGAAAGGGCTATTGGTCACTAGGAACATATTTTTATTATTTTTTTTCAGACGCTCAAAGAATCTTCTTAAATCTTTATTTTGTTCCAAGTACTCGGACACGTTTTCAACTACCATGCCATGCATTATCGGATGGCAACTTTGTACAGAATTCTGAAATGAAATTGAACCGTGTAAAAACAGTGGGTAGCAATATGCTTCTGTACGTTTTATAAAATTGATTCTTCTTACCTTTACGTCTCTAAAAAGTATTTCAGGATGGTAATCGATATGGTTACTCAGGAAGTATTCGGTAACGTTACAAAGAAGACCCATTTCCGGCACAGAAAATAAATCAGCCAATTGAACCATTTTCGTTCGGTGTAATGCCTCCTGAGAAAATTGCAATTTCCATTGCGTAATTAAAAGATTTTCTGTACACCGCAAACACCGAATATGTAGTACTCACTTTCTATGTATCACGTTGAACAAATCCATCAATGAAAACACATACGTTGACGCATGCAAACAAATAAACGATGTTTGAACAGCTTTATGTACATATGTTACACATTTTCAGTTTCTTAGGAATGTATCATAAAATTAAGCACACGTGGACGCGCATACAAATGACAGTCATATGTTCTGTCGTTTCTTTTGCAAAACATTGTTGTTAATTTTTACTTTTCTATTAGACTTTTATAAATCTTCTGAGCTATTGTTTCTAACAACTACGAATGTAAAAACCAATATGCTAATTAGACGTATTGTCTTTTTTCAACTTTTTACCATTTGCAAACGTTTTACAAAAAAAGATAAGATTAGACATGCATGTTACACTGTACGTATAAATATTCACAGAAATATTTATCTTTTCTGTATTCTAATTGAATATTAAAGTCATATTGAAGAAACTATGTTAGGAAAGAAATTATGGTATGAACGGAAAGAATTGTTATTAGTACAGTATTTCATTCCAGTGTTAGACAGATATTACCAATATTAATAAATTTGATCGGTGCAATAGGAATTAATTGAGATGAATTCGAGACTGCTTACGTGAGAATGTTTATGAGGCGCTTCGACGTAAGCGATCGGTATTATTCGGTTCTTATAGAGCCTGAGGACTTCTTCGTCCGGTAGCGGATGTAAGCCACGGTAAACGGTGCCAAATTGAATTTGCAAGAAACTGTCGAGTTTCAGCAGCAGACCCTTTTCGATGTCATAATGAAGGCCGCGAACAGCAAAATCCTCCTTATACGCGAGCTCGCTGATTCCCTCGGGATACTGTCGATTAATCAAGTTTGCGTTCAAGTTTCAGTTGAAATTCTCGTTTAGCTATAATTGTCGCTTGATTTTCATTTCGAGAAAACGTCGCTGACGAACCGAACTCGCCAGCAGAAATGAGTTACGAAGTTTCATTCAGCTCCCTCGAATTAGTCTCGACAAGCTTGAAAGTTTGTCGACCGTTTCTCGATTGACGTATACACGTGTATACATACCATTCAAATTTTCCAAGCAGTTACGTTTTTTTTATTTAAATACGCTACTTTGTTATGTTCAAAGTAATTATTTATAATCAACGATTATGTTGAATTAAAAAATGTATTTACTTCGAAATTTTTGATTATTCTTATTCCTTTTTTAAATTATAAAAATGAATGTACCTTGTATCTTTGAATGAGCATGTCGCGGCCGAGATTATAAAGTAGATGATCCAGCGACGGCTTGTAACAAGCCAACGTGTAATCATAATCAAATCCATAGACTTGGACTTCCCTCAAATCGAGTTCGTTGCAGGCGAACACACCCTTCAGGTTTACGTCTTGGGGAAGTTTCTTGGCTAAATAGAAATTGCAGTTATTAATTTTCCGCAAATCTCCTTTCAGCTATTCTAAACGTGATTCAGTCCTCGTGCATCAAATTTACATAATTTCGTACCAAGTAATGGTAATCAATGCCAATCATTATAAATATTCTCCGTACTTCGTGTATGGTTTTTCAATAATTTTATTAACTTTGAAATAGCTTAATGACATTCATAATTTTAATGCATACTTCTTATTATACATGTACATGTCATGTATGTCTAGTTTTACGATATCCAATCTTTATTAGATTCTCACTTACTGTTATGATAAGACTTATTTATATACGATAAAAAAGTCTTATCCAGATTCAACGATTAATAATTCATTCGATTTAAAGACATATTACGATTGACGCAACGTTGCTATATATTTGATCATCTTACATGTACTTATATCAAATGCGTAATTCTGGAAACAGAGGCGCCACGGTTTTCAGATAGAGTTTCATGCTATCTCCGAATCAGATAAGTCTATTACGATAAACATAAAAACAGATCCGCATATATAAGTCTGCTTACACACGCGGCCTTGAGCGAGGACTTGGTAACCGTATAAAAGGATAACGTGTGGGACTATTTCTCCGAGTTCGATTCACGATAAAGTCCGTGCTCTCGTTTTGCTCCGAAGATGCCCGATACCAGATGCTTTTCACCGTCCTAGATTTTTCTGCCCATCCGTCCGTTCGTCCCATCTCACCCAGTATTCTCTTATTAATTACTTCTAGATATATATATAGCNATATATAGCTGCATAAAATACTCTAATTATTTCGCCTAATATGGCATCCGTTGAACGAGGGAATTTCATTAATAAAAATAGTTGAAATAACTGAACTGTATTCTCTCAATTAATTACTTATCTCTCGATTACATTATTTCCCTTATTCTAGATTAACGTAAATCATTAATATTAAAATGAAAAAATTCCACAAACGCTATTTCCATAATTTCTATATTCTATTTTATTAACATTCTTAAATCAATGACCGTAGGAAATATAGCATTGAAAGTTTCACTGCCACGTGACTGGTATATATGTATTGTTAATGTTTTGAAAGCTGCAAGGCCGATCGCAAACGAAGCTTGTATGTGTGTGTAAACCAACTCTGAAGTGTTCACTTGTTTATTACGTACTCTATTAAATTACATATTCAGAAAGTGATAACTGACCTTAAGTGTTAAGTGAATCATCCTAAAATGTTCTTCGTGCCTGCTCAAGTATTATATTTCTATCAATAAAGTGACGTAAGAACTTAAATAAATAAAGACGGACAGATTGGCAGATAATAATGGCTATCTCTGTCAATACATCTGAAGTATATTTATTAAGACAATTACTGCCGTTTAATTCGTGTTAAACCTGTTATTGAGGGCCATAAATCATAGCGATACTCTTGACAACTGGTATTAGATTTCGCGTACATATCGGTGCAAAGATATTGGAAGACAGCCAGTGTCAGCTGATACATGAGAATATTATCGTTGGTTTGCATAATGAGTACACGTAAGTAGTCGTCGTGCCTGGACAATGCTGGCAAGACAGGTACCATTAATGAACATTAAACGTGAATCGAACGCTTCCTGAGAAGGGGGATTCATTGGTGGATCAATTATGATTTCCGGAGAGAGATAGTTGGGTATCAAGGTCTCGCAGCGGTCTCATCGATTCGAAATATCGGAAGCGTAGACGGTGCGCGCATGCGCGGGCGTGCGCGGCGGGCCGGAGCGCGCATGAATCCGACGGCGACCGTTTTATCGGTTTCCGTAGCGCAACGGAGAGGAGACGAGAGCAAGATGGCGACTACCAGTAATACTCACACTTGTACTTTTCACGTATCTTCTGGTAATTCTGCTGCATGACCTCGCGCGATATCTTTCCCCGGCTGAGGGCCCGATCGCCGATGGATCGCGCGGACGTGACATGGCCACCGGGCAAGCGGAACAACCGGGACGGATGAACACTTTCGACGAGCAGAGGCGATGCTGCAACGACTGCGAGGGTCCTCGTGTGCAGCATCACGAACGATTGGCGGGTGTACACCCACAATCACGGTGGGCAACGATTGGCGCACTGTACGGCGGCAGATTCGAATTTCCCGTTGCGTGCGCCGTCTCCACTTCCCGCGGCGTTACTAAGCGACTATCAACATACGTCTTGCTTACCCTCCACCGTCGGTTACTTAATCGTAATCAAAACTTGTACGTATTCTAACAATAATAAAACACTCGCGACGCGACCGCTCTCTGCTTCGTTTATCTCTGTCCCTCTGGTACAATGTCCTTGCCCGCTGGTTACCAGCTATTTATACTCTTTCTTTCTGGCCATCGACTTAGCTTCGAATTCGAAGCGCGACAAGTGCACGCCGCGTTCAAGCGACTGTTACTGTCCGTTTTGCTTCGCCCAAACATAAGGCTGAAGGGACCGTATTACCATCGCGCTACAATCGTACCGCTTTAAGCGTTCGTGTATGCTTCGTGTAGCTTGTTGTCAACAATGGATATACGTACGATCGCTAACCATCGCGAGTGAGAGAAACAACGATGCCTATAACTCGGAAATAGCCGCATGTCGGAAGTGTGGCATCATGCGAGGCGTTCGGATTCTTGGAGTTTAGAATTGTCACACTTGTACTTTTCACGTATCTTCTGGTAATTATTATTAGATTACTATTAATAGAATAACTATTAGAATTCCACCGATTTGGTTAACGTCGCCAGTTACCGGACTTCGACTTTTACAGAACAACTGGTCATTCACTTAACCAGCGCATAAATCGATGGAATTCTTGATCGTCCGATGCTCGACTCGTATTGTAAGGAAAAGAAATGTTTTCGTTGTCTCGATCATGTTGGTGATACCCAAGCTTCGTGTAATCGTTACCGACCCAAGCAGGCGCGCCGATGTCATGATTAATGATCAGGCGCGTCCTTCGGATGGTCATTCTCACGTTTCTGCTTCCGTGCGTTGTATGCACGCCACTATTCCTGACACAATTTCCCCGATTAATTATAGGCAGCGTGAGCGCGAGGTGGCACTTTTTTTTAACGCATCTGTCGTTTCACCTTTAGCATTAGAAATCACGCAGGCAATTTGCGGACGACTCGTCTCTTCGGTTTTTTAAATAAAATTCCTCCTTCTGTTTATTCTTCTTACACTCACCTCAAATTGTCACCACGATAATAACACCTCAAAACAAAATCTATTGGAAAGTCGTTTTTTGTTCAGGCTTGCATAGATTCTTTAAAGTAGTATTTATTACTTATTTTTGTATTAGATTAACAATAAATATCCAAGTAATATAATAGACCAGAAACAGAGGTACATAGAAAATCTTGTCAACGTAAATTACCTTTAGAAAGTGCAATTTATCCACGTTGATTAATAGCAACGTGGTCCTTGCTATCGCTATCAGATCTGATAGATGACTGCATTGATAAAGCCGAGCGACTATAAATTCACTTTCTTAATGAAGTCGATAATTCCACCTAATGGCGGTATGAACGGCAGCATAACTCGCGCTGTGGGCACTAGTGGACGTTCAAGTAATAGTTACTGATAAATGGTTCCCTATTCGTTCACCCTTTTTGTCGATCAACCCAATTGGCACTTCATCAATGCAATTTTGCGCTTTTCATCTATTGAAAGTTCGAAGAAAGTGATGAAAATTATTGATCGTGTAGTTTGATCGATACGTAATGTGATGCTATTTAAAGACGTAAATGAACTAATTAACTGTGAGGTTCTAACACAAGTTGTCTCTCCATATTCGTTTAGAGGTAGATTTAGTGAATTTTAAAATACGATATTAATAACGTTTAGGTGATTCGTTTTATTGAATGCTACCACTGGCACGTGACCCCGTTGCCTTAATCTAACCCAATCGTTGTAATCTTTCTGGTCGTTCTCGGGAAGTGTCTCTATGCCAGAAAAAAAAGATGCCCGATCGGAAATTGTTCCAGTATTTCACGGTGATTCGTTTCGCTCCGACGCGTTCCATATGGCTAAAAATAAGAAAAAAAAGGGAACAACGAAGAGGATTATGCACCGACTTTCCATTCTTTATGGAATGCAATTTCATGATACAGACTTTCTATGCTCCTCTCTGCACCTCTTACTTGGCCCCACCCATCCGGCCGATTATCATTCCCGATCAATTCTTACCTTTTTTCCATGGCCCATTGTTAAGAATTCTTGAAAGATTCCCACGAGTGGATGTACTCATCATTTATTATCTACTGAGTTTTTAATAAATTGTTTAATCTGATATATCGAAAAATGATTTAAAATAATGCTAAAACATCTCTCATTCGAATTTCAAATTTGAACCTCGCTTACATTATCGATGGTAAAATAAAATGTCAGACAATTAATCAAAGTTGACGTACACTTCTTTTACAAGTTTAAATTAGATGCAGTGAGAACTTTTCTGGTTCGAAACAATTTGGAAAACACCAATTGCGCTAGATAAAACGTAGATGGGCTCACAACAGTGTAATTTATTTTCATGCCTAATGATCATTGCTTACTGGAAAGTAGGTAATAAACGTTCGTAAATGCAGAACTATAATAGATTTGCTAACAAACTGGCGTAATTATATTTGGTGCGGAATGTTTGCGCGCTAGTTTCACAAAATTCTTTATATCAATTAGGCAGTTTTATTTTATAGTACGTGTATCTCGTGCGAGTAATCGTCTGTCTAACGTTACGACCAAGACACATTTATTTGGAAAAATACATTTTTAATCGGCAGTTTTGAAAATTCATCAATGGAATTAATCTACGGTATTAATGAAGCTGGTAGACATGAAGCTGGTGTTACTGTTGAAAGAGGAAAAACCGCATGACTTTTGTTTACTCGCGTCGAAGTGAACAGCACCGATG
>NW_017148873.1:0-3390 GCF_001652005.2 Ceratina calcarata | reverse complement strand
GTTTAAATTAGATGCAGTGAGAACTTTTCTGGTTCGAAACAATTTGGAAAACACCAATTGCGCTAGATAAAACGTAGATGGGCTCACAACAGTGTAATTTATTTTCATGCCTAATGATCATTGCTTACTGGAAAGTAGGTAATAAACGTTCGTAAATGCAGAACTATAATAGATTTGCTAACAAACTGGCGTAATTATATTTGGTGCGGAATGTTTGCGCGCTAGTTTCACAAAATTCTTTATATCCATTAGGCAGTTTTATTTCATAGTACGTGTATCTCGTGCGAGTAATCGTCTGTCTAACGTTACGACCAAAATACATTTTTAATCGGCAGTTTTGAAAATTCATCAATGGAATTAATCTACGGTATTAATGAAGCTGGTAGACATGAAGCTGGTGTTACTGTTGAAAGAGGAAAAACCGCATGACTTTTGTTTACTCGCGTCGAAGTGAACAGCACCGATGCGCACGATGTGTGCAAATCGAATAAAATAAAAATCGGAGTGCAAGACGACTGGTGTTTTCTTCCTGACGACATCGCTGACTCCTTCGACTCGTTTCTTGTCATACCCGGTCGGCGTACTTTTATCCCCGTGTACGCGTGTTTACCGGTACACGAACGCTCGTCGATAGGACCGATGGTACGAGCCAGCGCGCACACACGCGAGACGGGAAGGCGAAGAACGCAGATTGCTAGAGGCGCTGTTCCGCTGACCTACTCTACGATTATCACTCACTACAGCCGATCGCCGGTGCAGGTGCGTGGTGTGCGTTAACTAGCGTTGCCAACTATACCTTCTCGCAGAAAGGAGGACGCCGCGCGGGACGTAATCAAATAAACGCTCTCGGTCCTTTAGCTCCGAACGAGACGGAAGTACCCTTTCGATTAGGAACGTTTCGATCAACGATCAGCGAGTTAAGGTTCTAAAAACGACTTGTCTGTGAAATTATTCTTACGACAGATGAAAGAAAACGATTGTTAGACCATAAATCTGTATGCATTAATTATTTAATAGTTTGCTGCGTTAACAATCTGCCAAATGTGGTACCGTTATTTCTCTAAAGGAATAGTCAGGTCTTATCTCATGACAATTAGTCAAATGAAAAATAAACGCACTTCGATACGTTATCTATTAAGAAGATCGGTTAAAGTGTACAAATTATTCATTAAACAGCTTTCTGTAATTGTTCGAATACTTTCGTGAGTCAGCGTATGTAATTACGGTAACAATGGAAGACAACGAGTCCTCGTTCGCTACTTTCATCACGATGATCTTTCGTTACACGCAGACACACATGGTAATCGTGTGCAGAACGTCCGATCGCGAGATTAACAGTTAATAAGGAATCTCGAACAAACGGCGAGGATGCTGATGAGTTCTGGCTGGCAAGTAATCCGCGGGCGGCGAAAGTATGGCAGATCAATTTCGCGATCGTGCCACTGATCAAGCGTGACCGACTCGAAAGCGAGCACGTTTCCTTCCTTGATCTTTGAGCTTCTTTAATCTGTTCTATCGGTTTTTTCTTCCTGCCTCGGACACCAACGTCTGGCCGTGTTCTTTTTTTTTTCTCCCCGGCATACGCCTCTGGATACGTACGGCTTACTCCGTTTCCATCCGAGCCGGTACTCGGAAACTTTCTAGCGGGTAAAAAGTCGTCCCATTCGTACGCTCGCTGGAAATTTTTGGCAGCGACTTTTTACCAGACCGCGGTAACGAACACAATCTCCGTCGTTGTATCCGATTGACTTAAAAGGCTTCCTCCTCTTGTTTTGGGAAAATTTACTACTCTCGCGCGTTCCTCTTCTTATTTACTGTTAACAGTGTTACTTAAATTATTTCAGATTTATTTTCGTTATGGCCACGTTCATTTCTGGGAAATTCATTCAATTTATACAAGTAGATTTTTATCTTAATTTCACATAAATATAACGTACCGCTATTGCAGTCCAATCCCAAGTAAATCGTGTACAATTAAACGAAACAGGTTGTGTCACAGATAAAATACATTAATTCAAGAATTCACCAATTAATGGGTTCTTAACCTTAAGAGGACCAAACGAGAACTCCGACACTTCTGGCGTTAATGGGAATGTTCAAAGTTAAGTAGAATAGACAGGAATAGTACAGCCGGTCGGTGGTTTCCAGGTTGAAAAGCAACCTTGACCCAGTGAGCGGATGTTGGCCACGTGGACTCGGTTCACATTATCAGGAAATGGTATTTTATGATTCCTTCTCCAGGAGGATTCATCCGTATGTTTCATTCGTTCTCGGCACAATGAGAATTCTAGTATACTACATAACATGTTGAGTACACGGTGACGCAATGGATCTCTCATTATAAATTCCAGTCGCCGTCGCGATGCCCTTTTTTATTTCACATTTCACTTTCTGTCACGTAAAAGAAATTACGTGGCTGACGCGTTATGATTTTCAATTTCCATTAGGTATTTTACTATTTTATTACACTGAAGTCTTCAAATTCATAATTGCATCTAATGGCAATTGTGTTGAAGGTATCTAAAGGGATTCTGAAAATTAATAATATTATTCGAATTCCTATTCCTTTAATCAGTTCGTGAATATTCTTCTCAATTAGCTTTGTTCGTGACTGGAAAGCACGAACAAGTTGAACGTAATATTTCCATGGGCAACAACGGTGAAATTGATGGTATTATGGTAATCCACGGTGATACGTGACGTCAGAATGATGTGCTTCGTCCAGTAAGGAACGCAGCTTTCAAATATTTTAACGCGAACACTTCGCTGATTCTGTCACCGTTACAATAAACATAATTGCGTTTATTTATGAAACACCTACATTTGGCACGTGAAACGTTATGTTCAATTGAAAATGGTGACTCTCTATGATTTATACACGACGTTTTTGCGTGATCATTACCTACATTTCCCGTGTGAACTTGAACGGAATGATATATTTATTTAAAATTCATCAACGATTTTGTTTATACATAATTCGTATATATTCCGTTAATTCAATATTACGAACTATTTTTTTTTTCTCCCCGGCATACGCCTCTGGATACGTACGGCTTACTCCGTTTCCATCCGAGCCGGTACTCGGAAACTTTCTAGCGGGTAAAAAGTCGTCCCATTCGTACGCTCGCTGGAAATTTTTGGCAGCGACTTTTTACCAGACCGCGGTAACGAACACAATCTCCGTCGTTGTATCCGATTGACTTAAAAGGCTTCCTCCTCTTGTTTTGGGAAAATTTACTACTCTCGCGCGTTCCTCTTCTTATTTACTGTTAACAGTGTTACTTAAATTATTTCAGATTTATTTTCGTTATGGCCACGTTCATTTCTGGGAAATTCATTCAATTTATACAAGTAGATTTTTATCTTAATTTCACATAAATATAACGTACC
>NW_017148872.1:197173-207877 GCF_001652005.2 Ceratina calcarata | reverse complement strand
TTTGCAAAATTTTCGTTTTTTGCCAATAACTCCCAAACGGATGGACTTAGAGGAACATTTATAGGACCATTTTATAGAGGACAACAAGATCTACAATTTCTGTATAAAACTTCTTCGCTAGCGTCAATAGTTTACGAGTAATTTGCGAAAAACTCTTTTTTCGTTTTTCGTCAATAACTCGTAAACTATTAATGCTAGCTACAAACTTTTATACAGAGATTGTAGTTCTCGTCGTTCTCTACAAGAAAGGTTCTATGCAATTTTCCCGTAGAACCAACGGTTTAGGAGTTATCGAAGAAAAACGAAATTTTTTGTCAAAAGTTCGCCATTTCGACGGTGAGACGGTCGGATTTCGTCAATGCCAAAAAAATGCCAATTAACTGCACTTAACTCGTTAAATACTGGAGTTAGAAGAAAAATGCATACAACTTTTCTTGTAGAGAATGTCAGTGCCTACAACTTCTGTATAAAAAAACTTTCCGCCAGCGTCAATAATTAATTGGATGTGTTAAATGCGTTTTTCTAAGGTACATAAACTTTTGGGATTGACTGTACAGCCAATACATCCTTAAAAGAAAGGAACTTTCTCTATAGGTAAAATAATCCAAAAACTATCAAGATGTGACTCTATCACGCTCTAAATACTCTTTACTGCTAGATACATAAGTGATTCGAACCGTCGAGCAATAGCTCATTCTCCTTACGCTTGTTACGATGGAATCACTGGTAAATTATAAAATTTGATGAAGTGAATAAAGCATTATAAAATTTTCTATTCGTATTTCAGAACTTTGCGTACTTAGCTTGTTTCGCGTTCATAATTATCATAGACGCCCAAAGTGACGAGAAAAAGATATTTATATTTGGCGATACTGCGAAAGTCAGTGAAATGAAAGGTACGTTACGATTAATATTGTTCACCTGATAACTTTATAATATCTATATAGTACTTAACATAATTTGAATGATGTGAAATTATAAATAAAATCATCTGAAATACAATGAACAGCAAATATAAAAATTAAAATAATTACAATCTTCAATTCAACAACTATGAAAATTTGCATATGAAATTCTTTTATTAGGTTTAGCCGAAGTGCCACGCGTGAAAGTAAAAGTATTTCGAGGTCCAAGCAAAGAAAGGGATGGAGAACAATTCGTTCCTTGGGGATTTTGGATAAGACAACCCGCCGGAATCAAATCAAAACGATCAATTCCATTTGCCGTTTAATATTTTGTTCTCTTACATACTCAAGTCTATAATGTTTAAAAATTATTTTATCATTTCATTAATTATTTTATCATTTATCATTATCAATAGAGATGTGTGTAATAATAACGAGATATCGATTTAATCTTTCGTCCTGTTCTCTGTATTCGAGTATCAGGTTTCGCTCCTAATCTCGACAGCGATAACGTATAATAAAGATAGAATAGTATGTACGTGAGACGCCTCGTCTTTTACGATTCAAAACCGAGTGAACGTGGAGGAACGCGAATGTACATTAGTGAAATTTTTATGATATTGCTTGCACAAGTAATTTAGATAGATACTTTCTTTTCATTTATTTAGCCATTGCAATATGCGCTCATGCAGCTTTCTGATATTTGAATTTTGTTCTACGTGCATAAGATCGATTTTTTAATAAATACTGGATGGTTAGAGAAAGAAATAGAGGTAAAAATGTTTTAATGCTCGTCACATTTATTGGAGCAAAAATACATGATTTTTACATCATATATGCATATTTCAGAAAAACATTTACTTCTTGTATGCTGGGTTGTTCGGATTCATTTGATTTGAGCGATTGTCCAAATCCGCCTTTGTGCCTGCACCATGGTATCCGGCCTTATGACCCGGCCCAGTTGGCGTATGATTCGGATTGCACTGGTTTGTTCTATTTGATCTTGAGTTCATCTGTAAAAATATTTTACATACAATTTATTTTACAATGCGTAATATTCATCCAGACAAATAACTGAACCAAGTCATCGATTAAAACATTTTAACGAAGCTCATCCACAGTTCGTAATAAGAGTACGCGATTTATCAAATGTTCAACTATAATGCTTCTTAGAAATGAAGCACGTTAGAATTTAATATGAAGAACGCACAAATATTCGTTTGCAAAATGTAATAGACAATAAAAAAAATATTTTGCGAATCAGTTATCTTCCAAACGCATAATCATTCGAAAAATCAGCGAACTATTTCATGTAAATGATTCTAGCCGCGCAGTCAGAAAATTAGAATGAATCCAGGTCCCGATTCGAATTGAAATCATATTGCATGGAATTTCGAGTCAGTATTTTATTGCACAATATTCTAAAGTAGATTTGTATTGCTTACAAACTCGAGTTAAAATTATAATGTACTCTAATGCGTATTAGTTTATTGCGTTTATATAAGCGTCGATGAGTCACTTCCAGATATTGATACACCAGAAAGTTTTTATAATTCGTACAATAAAAATATGGTATCACAGTCGTAATAAACGCGAATATAAAATAAAATTGACTTACCTTCGAGATATTCGTGAAATTGATTGCAGCAAATGAAATATCTTCCAGAAGCACGTCTTCGTTCTTTGGTATATAATGATTATGACGATAAATGGAGTAGCCGTCGTTTATATAGCCACCGGACGAATCGTACTGCAAAGACCGGGGGAGAACCAGGGAACTGCATTTCGTACCGAGCATATCGGGTATTCCATACGAAGTAGGTATAAGTGTTACATATACACACATTACATATCATACGTACGATTACAACATAGGTAACTTCATTGTAATAAATTGGTAATTTAAAATTACCACGTTACTCGCGTGTAGAGACTAGGGATTAGAGATGTAGAGAAAAAAACATCAATGCGTGAAACTCTTTGGTAAAGAACAACTATTTTAATTTTTTAGTATCAGGCTTTATTCTTTTTACTCTACAGAAGTGAACTGTTCAATGGTTTAATTCGATAGAGATATCTTCTAGAAAATATTTTTTTGTCCTTCGCCAGGATTCATTCTTTAGTGAAGACAAGTGAAGAATAGGGAACGGTAGAGAGTGAAGGGATTCTTTTCTAATTTTCTACAGTAATTATAGACGTTTAGTAATTTGCAGTTAATTTATTGTATATATGTACAGTCATTATATCTACAATTTCTCCTATTAAAACATCTTAAAAAAATTCTCCTATGATCGATATACGTTGTAGAAATGATTGAGACTGGCAAGATAAAAGTTGGTAATTCGATCTCGCTGTATCATTCGTAGGATACAGGTTTTTCCTCCTAATACTTTCGAGTAATATCTGCGGCTCGAATCTCGATTTCACATTGTTTTGCTTGACAGGCGATTCTGTATTGTTCGCAATAGGAGTGGAATAATGTCCACCTGACGTGGCGTAAGCCTCGTAGACGTCGATGTTCTCGCTGTCGTCAGCTTTATAAATCCCAGAGGGTGGCGCAACAACTTGTACTTTCAAAGATTCAGGATTTTCTGGATTCGAATCATTTTCCTCCTTTATCGTCACAGTTTCGTCCACGTTCTCATCTGCAGACGACGCGCACTTGCCCATGGCTCTCTTCATTTTATCCTCTAAATTGTTTATAAAATATTGCCTAAATTCCGATAATTTCACGATTTCGATTGACTGCTTGTCGTCATTTTTACTATGAATATCTCCATAAAGCGAGTCGCTTTCCGTGTTCTCTGGTTCCTTTTTATCGTCGACAGGGACGAATTTCCGTAACGTTGATTTTTCATTCGGGAATAAATTTCGGCTTCTATGGCAGCAATAAAGCGCTCCAGGATCTATGGGATGTGCTTCCGTATTAAAGACGTATCCTCCTGCGTCTACAATACACTGGCCCCATTGAGTTTGAATGACGTCTCCTTTTTGGCCAGAATTATGAATAAAATTATCAGGATCGAACAGAAGATAAAGATATTTAGTAGTTTCGGCTAAGAAGAAAGATTCCATTCGGTCAGCCTTCCGATGATCCCTGACATCGTTAATAGTTGCATAGCCACAGGTAGTTTTGGCACTGTGCTGCAAACTTCTCAATATGTCCACTCCCACTTGTATTAAATAAGGATCTCCCGTCGCTCTATATAAGTACATAACAGACTCGATAAGTTCCGGTCTCAACGGGTACCCTTCTCTGTTGGTGCCTGCTTCGGCTTGCGGTATATTGTAATATTCTGGCGTGAATCCGAATTGTTTCCAAACGCGGTGATAATTGTGCAATGATTTCATGGCATCTCCGACTTCGCCGAAGAGGCTCAACACCCCCGGCCAGTAAGCGTCCAAAGACTGAAACACTGGCAGCGTTACTTGTCCCTTGGTCATAGAGACCCACAGATGCCAGTCTTCTCTGCGAATGTATTTCTCAATGGCAGCTTTATGTTCGTGAAACATAGTTGCCAATTGTGGATCCTGAAATAATAAAGTACCCTTCGCTAAGTATTCAAAGTAGGAATCAACGCCTGCACCAATTCCAGAATCCTGCGCCGTCCAATGCCCCGTTAGCACGTCCACGTGATTACCTACTAAACCAATATTTGATTTGTAATAATGCAGTGCTTTGATAGCGTTCATGGCTACTTCCTCGTACAAAGGATCTCCTGTCAATCTGGATAATGTTCCGAATTCTAAAAGGAACGTGCCTATTCCTGCTGTACAGGAGATACTTGTTTCACCTTCGGGTATGCCATACTTTAAATTGACAGTACCATATGGCATTCCTGTAGGTGTGTCGAATGCTACGATTAAACGTTTCGCCATGTCCTCTGCGAGACGCAGAAGGGGACCGTTGCAAGGCCACCCTGGCTCCAGATCCATGCCTGCTTTACGTGACAAAAGATGTGCACTGAGCAACCCTCCGATCACTCTTATATTCGTCTCGAATACAGACACATTGATGTTGGCTTCGAAGTTTCCTCTGGCGCTTATTATCTCTGCCACGCGACGAAATTCGGAGAAATTTCCCATCACTGCCAGCGTGTCCAAGGCGTCTATCAGCGTCAATGAAAAACTACCCCATGTGTCAAATCCATCGCAGCTTAGAGATCGTAATTCGTCATATGGGTAGGCATATGTTAAATAGCTTGAATAAGCGTGGTCGAACATGGTTCGTACCTCTTCTCTGAGAGCAATCAAATCCTTTTTCTCGTATTCCCGTAAACACGTTGCCCAGGACAAGAGGCCGAGGCATAACCAAAAATTGAAGAGAAACATTCCGATGATAATTTAAAAAAATATTCTTTCCTCTTACTATCAAGTCGAAATTTGATTAGTAGCGTAAATACATGTAAAATGATTGTTTCGTGAACGTGGCATTACTCAACAATGATATGAATGTAAATAACAAACAACTGTCCGCACGTCAAAGACCGGAGTTCATGCACTTATGTATTACAATTACATATACGTTTATATAAAGTATTAATGGTGTGTGTTTCGTGATCGTGTGCGTAAAAAGAGGTATGTAGGATCTGATAGGACTTCAGTCTTTCAGAATTTCAGTCATGTGATAAATTTTGTATGAAACTTGATAAATATATTCGTGAAGGAGTTTAATAGACCTACATCAATTAAAATTGATTAAAATCGTATGTATATCATTGTTGAAATTTTCAAATGCACACACATGTACAGTGGCTGTCAGGCTTGGCTAGAAACAGATTAGAAATCTCGCTTCAAATTACTCGAACACTTTGTTTTTCAACACCACAAAATTTATTTAATGTATCGTTCACTCCACTGGAATATTTTAACTGAAAACGTCGCTCACAAATAACGCTCGTCGTGTATATATTATGGGAGCAACATTTACGTTGAATCTATTAACAAACCCAGACGGAAAATCATCTTCCGCTCGTTCGAACGTAGTCGGCTGTTGGTTAAGGTTGAAAATTAATAGTCATTTTGTACGACTGCGATAGCGATCAAGAAAAATGAAAATTCATGAACTCGTTTACTGGTAAGACATTCCATATTTCATATTTTAATAATTAAATGGGCTGCGGATTTTTACCATTCATAGTATATATAAGAAATGGATGTAATGTGCAAGAATATTGTAATATGTACTGAAGAATAGAAGAAATCTCTACTTAGATTTGTTTTTTTAAATTGATTTACATTACATATGAATCTGCAGCCTGTTAATAGCAATAATCCAGAGTTTAGCTCATGCGATGATCACAAACTTTAGGTATCAAAAGAAAATTGGTGCTTATGACAAACAGCAATGGGAGAAAACAGTGGAACAACATATCCTTGGAGGATTTACCCATGTTCCAATGAGAACTGCAAAGCTAAAAACAGAACTAATCGATGTTGATCTTGTCCGAGGTAAAGATAAATCGCAAACTAATTAGACTTGTATGAGATTATTCAGTTTCACGATATATATCGTTATAATTATTTCACATTCTATTTTACCATTATTTAATCTTGTATAATATTGACGCATGCAGGTTCTTCTTTCCCAAAAGCCAAGCCAAAGCATGGATTGTCGACAGTAGCTTGCTTGGCGCTTCAACGTCTATTATTTCTTCCATTATATAGCAAGTGGTGGATACAGCAGACTAGTTTAAAGATTTTTACTTTATTTTTATTACTGTATAGCTTGCAGTTGATCAATATGTGTGTGTATTTTTGTCATATGATCAAGGACAATGAAAGTGATGTATGAAAAATACTTATTCGTATCATAAATGTATACGTATACAAATCCGCATACATGTGCTTATACGTGATCTTATATCAAGTAAAATATGTATTTACAGATAGTCTCGACATCGGAAGTATTAATACCTGTTATTATGATGTTAACATTATGCATCATCCATTCTCATATTGTCTCGACCCATTCAGGTCCGATTATGCCTGATGGACAGAATAAACGAAAAACTGTTAAACGTCTACGACATACTCGATGTCGTATGGGTAAATCGAGAACTAGACAAAATTTACGTAAGTACACTAAGGTATCTGCTTTCCGTGTATGTTGTCTTATGATGTAATTCGTATTCTATAGGTTTGCATGAAGATTCAAAATCGTCTCAGGACACAGCGTCTGAGAAAGCTAGCACAGTAAGCGACGAAGTATTAACATCTGTAAGATTCGGTAAAAAAGTTATAATTGAGAATTCTTTAACTGTAAGCCGGTCACAGGTAATTATCGTGCCTTTTCATAAAATATAATACTGATAATTATTGATAACTGTATAAATGAGAATCTCGTTTTAAAGGAATTTGTGACTGCTCAAGCACCCTGTGATAATGAGCCAGTAAATAACGTGGCTGTCAACAATCCTATGAATGGAGCTCCAGCTGGTCATACTCAATCAAGTTAATATATTATATACTGTACTAAAATTTTCTGTTTTATTATTCGTTACCTGTGTTTGCTTAAATTTAAAATGTAACTTTCTCTATTACAGACGATGTTTCCGAACAAGATATAAGTAATGTACATCAGGACGACGACGGATTTGAAAGTTTAAATGGAAATGTGTCCAGTGATAATGTTAAAAGTGTTACGCAAGTAACAGTAGACAAGCAGAAAAAGAACGAGTTGCATAAAAACAGTGAGGAACATACACTTTGGTTGGAAGACACTGCTAATCGACAATCCGTACAACAAAAATTTTCAGGTTTCATCTGTAACAGCTTTTACTCTAAACTTAATGCGCGACAGCATGCTCTAATCTTTGCTGGAAAGAAATGGCCTGTTCCTATTAGCTAAATTGACGTTTCAATTTCCATGCAGCATCGGAGTTATTGAAGACAGAAGACAATTCTACAAATAGCGAGCCAGAAACTTCTAATAAAGTGGTAGGTATTCCTGTTTTGTTTCTGTTTCTTACAAACCATTTCATATCGTTCATCATTATATTACATTACCAATATTAAATTTAATTATATCTGTAACTTAAACATTTGAGAAATTCTTTCGGATTGAAAAGTATTTTCAAAATATTTGTTCATCGCTCATACTTCAATTTTCCTATAATCTATTTCATAACGTTGGTTAATTAATTGTATAAGTTTTCTAAATGTGCTACGTTGTTAAAAATCATAAGTGTATTAAAGTTGTAAGTTATTATTTAAAGGACAAAGACTGTCTAATGGGAATAGGGTCAACAGAAGGTCGTCGTCCCTGTGAAAGCGAGGAAGAAGGAGAATGTGAAGAGGCAGTGACCAACCATTTGACAGAAGCTACAACTTCAGCTACAGAATGGATGGGTGTAACAACGAATAGTGACGAATGTAGTTACAGGTAAAATTCTACTAATATCTAATACTTCAACGTAAAATTGGTCGTTGAAGAATGAAAATTGTTACAGCTCAGAGCTCGAGGAATCTGATTTACATAGTGAAACGACCAAGAATTATGGAGAATTCGTGGAACATCCGTTTTCTTGGGAATTTGAATTGCCACCATCTATAATGCTCAGTTCTAATTGTGCTGCGTACGATCGTGGTAACGTATAATGAATCACAATTAAATATGATACAATAAGAGAATGATGAATAAATGATATGTTTTTCAGTTTCATGTACTATATGGACGCGACGTGATATAAAAAAGGCTGAACTATCGGTATTGGACATCAGTTCGGCTATTATTGCTAGAGTAGAGTCAATGCCCGAAAGTATGAGCTACTTTTACGGAGGCCTAATGCTTAGCCTTGTGCTGTCTTTAATACCATCAATCAAACGATTAAGCGACCATATCGGGATGGACAATAGTAACAATGTAACTAGTTCCTTAATACCAAATGACTTAATTTATGTCAATTTGGAAACATATAGCGATATTTTAACTAAAATCATAGATCTGGCATTTGGGACGACTCTGTGGTAATTACAAGATATAAATCTTAAACTAACTTACACGAAATAAAATATTGTATGTAATTATTAAATTGTGTATATTTCAGGGAGCGGATGATAGTGCTTATATCGGCATTCGAGAGACTTGTGCTATCGTCGTTATTATTTTTCCTGTTAGCAGTCGCGGAACGTACTTATAAACAGAGGCTACTGTACGCGAAGCTTTTTTCCCATTTAACATCGTCGAGGCGTGCTAGAAAATCTGACCTACCGCATTTCCGATTAAATAAAGTGCGGAACATAAAATTATGGTTGAGTGTGAGATCTTATTTGAAGGTATGCATATTTTTACTTGTGCATAATTAATTTTTGAGAAAAGAAAATATTTCAATGTATAATTTATGATTTACAGAGAAGAGGACCGCAACGTTCCGTGCATGTAATAGTGTCAGCAGTATTCATTGTTACCTTATTATTGTTATCATTCGTGAGTTTGGAGTTGATTAAGGTAAAATAAATATCCGTATTTAGAGAGTTTTAAAAAGAAATTAGAGTGGCTTAGTCTATCCTATACATAAAAATTCGTGATGTTATAGGATCTTGAAAGTTTGCATTCCCGATATAATGTTGAGGCGTTGTTTTGGAGTTTTTCTCTCGGAATATTTATATTACGTTTTATGACGCTGGGTACAAAGATTAATAAAAAATATAGAAATCTTTCAGTCCTCATTACGGAACAGGTAAAACGATATTAATTTCAGATCTATTATTGGAATGTTTGTCTTAAATGGAAGTATTTGATGTTTGCTTTTTTCGTAGATTAATTTATATTTACAAATAGAACAGAAGCCGCATAAAAAGGAAGAGCTTATGGTAGCAAATAATGTTCTGAAATTAGCAGCGGATTTAATAAAGGTAATGTAAAAGTTAATCTCTTTTATTTGATTACAGGATATAATTAATTTACGTCTTATAGGAACTTGAATGTCCTTTTAAAATATCTGGTCTATCAGCCAACCCGTATTTGTATACAATTACAAAAGTGGTACTATTATCCGCTCTCTCGGGAGTGCTTTCAGAATTACTTGGTTTTAAACTTAAACTGCATAAGATAAAAATTAAATAAAATGAGGGACATTGTAATACATATTTATTTCCGTGTAACTACCTCATGATGTTAAATAATTAGTAGACGTAAGAGTTTTGCAATTAAATATTGCAGTTACTCGTAGTATTTCGAGCAAACGTTTCACAAAGATCTACTTTTATTCCTTCTACAATTTACGACTATATACATATAAAAATGTATGTACATTTTCATTTTGTGTTCTGTATTATCATAACGACGTCAGACGACGTAAAATTAATAAACTGCTGTGATTTTCTGTGAAAAGGAAAAGTTTTACAATTAATTGTTTTAGTAAAATTTCTATGTTGAGATATTGGGAATAAATATTTTGTCTTGTTTAAAAATGATGTTCAGTTTGTATAATAATATTTCTGTTCGAATTATGAGAAATCTATTATATTAACGATGAAATGTAAATGTGATTGTTGATGTTGCCTACATGAGTCAAACACATACGTATTGATATTTTGAACATGTAAGATATTTAATAGTGTGTATACTGTACATACTTGTTTTAAGTGGAATATAAAAGTATAAAACGAAACGAAAAATAATGCTTGTATAGTTATATGTATACAATATTATACATGCTCGTGCATGTTTAAGTTAGATACATTATGTAAACTGTGTTTAGAGAAATTCTAAAATTAAAAGATAGTACCGATACCAAAAATTCATGTAAGATCTAAGTTATTTTTGAAATCATTTTGCGTGTATTTCTATGTGTTA
>NW_017148872.1:150395-195379 GCF_001652005.2 Ceratina calcarata | reverse complement strand
ATGTTCTGAAATTAGCAGCGGATTTAATAAAGGTAATGTAAAAGTTAATCTCTTTTATTTGATTACAGGATATAATTAATTTACGTCTTATAGGAACTTGAATGTCCTTTTAAAATATCTGGTCTATCAGCCAACCCGTATTTGTATACAATTACAAAAGTGGTACTATTATCCGCTCTCTCGGGAGTGCTTTCAGAATTACTTGGTTTTAAACTTAAACTGCATAAGATAAAAATTAAATAAAATGAGGGACATTGTAATACATATTTATTTCCGTGTAACTACCTCATGATGTTAAATAATTAGTAGACGTAAGAGTTTTGCAATTAAATATTGCAGTTACTCGTAGTATTTCGAGCAAACGTTTCACAAAGATCTACTTTTATTCCTTCTACAATTTACGACTATATACATATAAAAATGTATGTACATTTTCATTTTGTGTTCTGTATTATCATAACGACGTCAGACGACGTAAAATTAATAAACTGCTGTGATTTTCTGTGAAAAGGAAAAGTTTTACAATTAATTGTTTTAGTAAAATTTCTATGTTGAGATATTGGGAATAAATATTTTGTCTTGTTTAAAAATGATGTTCAGTTTGTATAATAATATTTCTGTTCGAATTATGAGAAATCTATTATATTAACGATGAAATGTAAATGTGATTGTTGATGTTGCCTACATGAGTCAAACACATACGTATTGATATTTTGAACATGTAAGATATTTAATAGTGTGTATACTGTACATACTTGTTTTAAGTGGAATATAAAAGTATAAAACGAAACGAAAAATAATGCTTGTATAGTTATATGTATACAATATTATACATGCTCGTGCATGTTTAAGTTAGATACATTATGTAAACTGTGTTTAGAGAAATTCTAAAATTAAAAGATAGTACCGATACCAAAAATTCATGTAAGATCTAAGTTATTTTTGAAATCATTTTGCGTGTATTTCTATGTGTTAAATAAATAAAGATGAATAGATATTTTGCTTCTTTTATATCCCTACCAGGACAACTTTCCTGTTGAAAACAGTTTAAGTATTATTAATTTGTTTATTTATGCAGTTAATAAAAAATTGTCTATAAATTATAATACATTGATCTTAGTGTATTTATTTCAAATATTCTGCATGTCTATCAAGGCAGTAACATACTTGGAGAAGTATGATTACGATTGAAGGAGGACAGTGAAATGGTCGATTTATGTTCCATTCATTCCTCTTCTTGAGACTCGTTCTCGGGTTTTGTATCATCGTCTCCTTCGCCACCACTGAATCCGTCCATTCCTTCCACTTCTTCTTCATCATCGTCACCAGCGACCTCGGCGTTTTCGAGTTCAGCCCGTTCCATTTGTCTCGCCAATTCTGCCTCATCAGTCGCAGTAACAACCTTCGGCTATAAATTCAAATAATATTATTATAGATACAAGTGTTTAGATACATATTTACAGTAAAGGAGAAACTTACAGCCATTTGCACATTGAATACGCCTCCTAACGATGTTATCTTACTTTGTATAGCCTCGATAGCATCGTTTAATGCTTTTAAACCATCCTGCTTCTCAGGTGTGGATGTTGTCATGACTGAGAGAGGGATAAGACGATTAGTTTTCGATTTTAACGGGGAACATTTATAATCATCAGAATAAGTATTGTACCGTATAAGGGTGGTGCAATTAAATTAATTTTAATTGGAAGTTCGTCGGTGGAAAGAGCTAAACCAGCTTTCAGAGCAGCTTTCACTGCATCGATTCCTTCGTAACCGTAGCATGCTACCTCTACATCTGCCCTAATTTTCACTGCTTGAGAAGTTAGTTTCCGCTTGATATTATTTAACAGCACTTCCTTCGTATGCTCATCTAGACCACACTCCGCTAAAATAGATGGATCCCTAAAACAGTAGTATTTTAGCAATCCTCAATTGCATAAATAGTATCAGTCCTGTTTATAGTTTTTCACACTTACAAGACAGACTGTTTAAAGAAATCATATGCCGAGGCTTTTTGTTTCTTATATTTCTCTTCAAAATGCCATGCAGTCTTTTGATATAGCTCCTCCAATTGATCGTCGCTATCATAATGCAATAATTCTGCAACATGTCTCAGGATTGAATTAACAGCTTTTGCTTTTGCATATCTTTCCGTGCATCTCTCTACATCCTCAGCTGATACACGACGTTTACTGAGATCAATATATCCTAAAGTAAATGATTAAATTTAATACTACTAAATGAATTTGAAGATTTCATTTATATAAAACATTTGTGTACCTTTCTCTTTGTCGACCCTGATTACAACAACTGGTTCAGTTTTTCCTACTCTAATAAGCTTATTGATAGATCTGATACGTCTTCTAGACAATTCAGAGAGGAGGATCATACCCTCGATATTATTATATTCCAATAAATGTACATAAGCTCCCATTTCAGCTATACTCCGTACATTTACCATTACTACATCTTCTACCTCTGGATATTTCTGCTTGTAAAATCGACACGACAACACCATTTTTATCGCTGAGAAATAGAATTGATGTATGTTAGTTTTCATATGTAGTTGATTAATAATACATTTTGAATTTCTCTGTTCACGTCTAAGACTATTATGTTTTTCAATTGGTAATATAGAAAACGAGAGGCTAGAAAGCCATAGGTTATCGTTTAAGTTTATTTTAAGAATAACTCGAACAATACTGTAATACACACTTTATAATTACCTGAGAATATGAATATATTTTCACAAGAACTAAAAAACCGTTTCCTTATACTATCAAAATACACGTAGCACGTATAAATCTGTCAAAGTGCAAAATCTGTCCATGTGCACTTCCTCACTTGATTTTCAACCAAGAGAAACACTACCACAGCCATTCAAGATTATCAACGTGATGTTTGATCCAGTATCGTGGGATCTACTATCGTTAAGAAAATATTGAACTGTTACATTGTTTCATGTAAGAACGTGTACTTCATAAATCGTCACGATTCAAGTACACGTATTTTACAAATGATTTTTTCTAAAAATCGTTAATGATCTTGTTAACAAAATAAAAATCGGTGTCGGCCGCGATCATGCACACCAACGTACGATCCGTTTCTTACATTGGCTGTCCGTTCATATCAACGAATGCTAATATATTCTCGACGCATCTATCTCCCATGACAATCGTTTTCGTGGATAATATGTTCGATCGCGAAAAGCGACATGTCCCAATCAGGTTAAAAAATGATTGTAACGTTAATCGAGTCGCGTGTGAGCCAAATTTTGTACGGATGTAAGGAACGAAAGTGTACACGCGATTTCGCGTTTTACAATTAACGAGAATAAATGAAAGGACGAAGTGACAGGATGCCGTTGGTCTCGAGGAATTGTCCTCACATTGCCAATCGTGGTGATCTCGCGGTCGTTGAGATCGTTGTGTCTCAAAAGGAAAGATTCAAGAAATGTAGCGAATGCGATACAGACGGGCCTAATTTGTGGCTATGCTTGTTCCCGGATTGTCGATGGGTCGGCTGTCCAGAAACCCACTTGGACCATAGCACTGTACACAACCAAAAATTTCCTAATCATTGTGCCCACATGAATCTTTCCACGAATCGTATATGGTGTTACTCGTGTAAGAAGGAAGTCATAACGATCAGGGGGATACGGAAAGCACCTCGGTCGCCTAATCAAGTGGATGCAAAAGCACAAAAAGACAAGTTTGCTGGTGATGCACCCATAAACATAGATTGCAAAACAGATGATCTTAATAGACTCATATTGGATAAGTAAGTATTAGCACAGTTTATTTTAATTACACATACATTTCCTTGTAATCATAAGAATGTATTTGTGTGAACTGTGAAAAAAAAATAATTTTTCGTTTCATAAATAACAGGTTCTATGGCGACCTGATAAATCGAGTAAATTACGAGAAAGATGGATCGTTTAATGAAAAATCTGGTGATTCACCGGATAGTACAGATTCAGATGAGAGTAAAGATTTTTCTGGGAAGTTAAGAGGTCTTGTCGGTCTCCAAAATATTGGTAACACATGCTACATGAATGCTGCGCTTCAAGCTTTATCAAATGTACCACCTCTGACACAATTCTTTCTGGATTGTGGTCATATGGTTAGCTATATGTCCAAAGATAGAAAACCTGGTTTAAGCTTAAGCTATTTAAACCTTATTCGAGACATGTGGAACAGGAAAACAAGAGGATATGTTGTACCACATGGAATTTTGTCTGGAATTCGAGCTGTTCACCCAATGTTCAGAGGATATCACCAACATGACACTCAAGAATTTCTAAGATGTTTTATGGATCAGTTGCATGAAGAATTGAAGGAACATATTGAAGATGATCGCGATATCGCGTTAAGATTAAAGGGATTAGGCGAACAGTCCTCGGACGAAGAAGAGACCGAGATCGATGGGACTGGTTCTAGCCAGTCGGATGCCGAATACGAAACCTGTGATTCCGGAGTTAGCGAGCAGAGTTCTCTTAGCGACGAGGGCGAACGTGGTACGAAAAGAAGATACTCTCGCGTGTCTCAGTCAGAGAAGCTGAGGAGTAAGTTCACGAATAGAAGTATAAAAAAATCGAGCGTGGATCAACCGTTTTCTCAACCGCAAAGATCGACGCAGAATTCGCCTGTAAAATGCAGGACTAAGAAACAAATGAAAACGCGAAGCATCATCAGTGATATATTCGACGGTAAACTTTTAAGTAGCGTACAATGTCTTACTTGTGATAGGATTTCAACGAGGGTGGAAACGTTTCAAGATCTGTCATTGCCCATTCCGAGTAGAGATCACATCGATATGTTGCATCAGGGGCCTCTGACCCCGCAAAAGGCAGGACCATGTTCAGACGTCGTCTACGTGACTAACCAATCCGGTTGGTTATCATGGTTCCTGCAGTGGATGCGTTCTTGGTTTTGGGGACCGGTCGTCAGCTTGCACGACTGCCTCTCGGCGTTTTTTAGCGCGGACGAACTTAAAGGGGACAATATGTACAGTTGTGAGAAGTGTAATAAACTGCGGAACGGGATTAAATTCTCGAAGGTTTTAGAACTACCCGAAATACTGTGTGTCCATTTAAAAAGGTTTCGCCACGAATTGATGTTCAGTTCGAAGATAGCCAGTTACGTTTCGTTTCCCTTAGAGGGATTAGATATGCGACCGTATTTGCATAAAGAGTGTGTATCCAAAGTAACTATGTATGACTTGATATCAGTTATTTGCCATCACGGAACAGCAGGCGGAGGCCATTATACCTGTTACGCATTAAATCCTATTGTTAATAAATGGTTCGAGTTTGACGATCAATGTGTTACGGAAGTCTCACCGGAAACTGTAAAACATTGCGAGGCTTATGTGTTATTTTATAAAAAGTGGTCGCCGGAGATGCTGCAGCTGCGTGATAAAACGATGGAATTAATGGAGATCTCATCGAAGGAGGTGTCCGGTCTGAACTTTTTCGTGTCCCGACAATGGATAAATCGTTTCAACACGTTCTCCGAGCCCGGGCCCATAGACAATTCCGATTTTCTTTGTCCACACGGTGGTGTCAATCCTGTTAGAGCACAATTTGTAGATAAACTTAGTATGCCTATTCCGCAAGCAGTTTGGGAATATTTATATAACACGTAAGTGCGTCGTCCTCGATTATTTTTACATCTCTTCACATCGGCAATGAGAGACTTTAAAAAAAAACTGAAATTTATCATTTCAGATTCGGAGGAGGTCCGGCGTGTACGCATTTATACGAATGCCCAAATTGCGAGGAGAAATATGAATCGCTACAGAAAAGGAGGCAGTACGAAATGGAAGTGTTTCAACAATTGAACCACAATACTGACAATCCTACAGCTATTTACGGATTGGCCATGGCTTGGCTGCGACAGTGGCAAAGTTTCGTAAGGGGCAAAGAGACACAGCCACCTGGACCGATTGACAACAATTCTATTATAATAAATAAAAACGGTCAGAACATCCTTAAAGTTGGTAAGTTGTAAAACGTTTAAAATTGTAATATATTTATATATAGTATATATTTGTAATTAATATTGGTTTAATTGTGCAGGCTCAGATTACGGGCAAATACCAGAAGAGTTGTGGCAGTTCTTTTTAACTACTTACGGTGGAGGACCAGAACTAATGTTACATTCGTGTCAAAGACCTGTCTCTGCTCAGTCAAACGTATCGCTACATTCCACTTCGAATTCAAATTTAGATCAAAGCTTTAAATCAAGCCGCACGGAAGTAAAAACCAACAAACTGTGTATGGCCAGGAGTTCGGAGACAATTTCTCAGCCGGACAGCGCTATCGAAAGTTTAACTTCGGATAGTGACTCGCATCAAACGCAAAGGGACGGCGGCGAAATTTAAATGAAATTTCTTCAATACTATTGCTAAGTATACAAATTACACTTCCCCATGGACATTAAGATACGATTGATCTACTTGTACGAAGGAAGATTCCATTTTTAGCTGTCGTGTCTTAGCTGTGTTACATTTTATTGTTAGATTTTTAAAACGAAAAGTATCTTCTCCGATGAAAAGGGAACTTGCACAGTCCTAATTGTACAAATACAACGTGAACGTCACCGAAAAATTTTAAAAAGCGTCTTCGTGTCATTCGCTTGTACGTTCTTACCTTTTTGTTCGTCGGTATGCGCAATTTCGATGTAAATCCGTGGGTAATTATGCATATAGTTAGCGGGCAATTAGTACAAAATTCGGTAATCGCGACTGTGCGCATTAATTAAAGACGAATATTTAGCTATGGTGTTAACCCAGGCCGGCGACAAATCGTCAGTCCTCCGACTTCGGTGACAAATTTAATACCTTTCTCTCTTTGTACATTTACTATGTAATATCTGCGTGTCATTCCTGCATATACACAAGATGTTAAAAGATCGTTTAAAATTATATATATTTTCTGGTTTATACGCATTCATTTAAAAAAATGATACAATGTATATTAAATATACGCGTATGAGTGAAAGACTGAAAAAGATTGATTTAATTTAGCAAAAATTGTTGTTTCATGATGATTGAAATACGATATTGAACGGGATCTACAGTTTTGCTGAACAATAGTGATGCATTCAAGCTTCGTACTGTAGCTAATAGAAAATCTGGAACTTCTACTATTAGCCCCTGCCACTATGATTATCCTATAAATTCATCGATCTGTACATTCTCGTAGTAAAAGCTAGAAACGTTTTCCTTACTCACGGCCTTATATCATTACTAGAATCATTCAGTCCAATCGTCAGCATTCTTGTTTTTTATGCAATATATGTTGTAACGAAGTATTCATATTGTATGCGTGTAATGGACTGGTTGGGTGCGACTACAATTTCAATTAATGAAGAAGAAAAACGCAGGGACACAAACAATTGTAAAGTTATACCAATTATTAATTATCACTGTGAAAAGTAACAAACCTAAGATAAATAATAAACACGTTGGTTTATTTATTAAATGATACATTGGCTCATTGTGACATTGTTAATATTGTATTAAAATAAATGGTAAAAGAATTTCCTATTACGATATAGTTATAACGCGATTAAGTTCTGTTCAAAATAAACTATTTACGATTATGATCTTTACTTAATTAAAAATCTTTTCAAAACTTAATTTATTTACATAAAAGCTCTCGAAACTTATGTGTTCGGTATCCAAATGCGATTAAATAATTTCCAAATTGATTATATATACGCATGGCTCAATGTTAATATCTTTTACGAATACACAGTTCTAATGCAGGATACCTATTTCGTTTCTTCAATTATTGATGTTCTGACGCTCTTTGTCACCTATTGATATCTTATTCATTTCTAAACATTATATACATGGTTTATGTTTCCTGCAGATTCAATTTTGTTCAAAATAAAATTCCTTATTCCTTGATACTTCAATGCCCTAATCCAGTTTATCTGGGGAGACGTGACTTCTGAAATACAGTACTGACGCGTTGAAAGAATGTCTCGTGGACCACATCGATCGAGGCTTGCGCGTTCGGGGGATGCTGGCCATATTCCGCTGATCTGATCTCCCAACCCCGTGTCACACCGACCCCGTAGCCGTAGTCTATATCGCGATTAGGGACTCGAGGATCGCGGTAGACCGTAGACGACCATGCGGTATCGTAGTCCACGTAGCTAGACGATCTCGACCCTTTATTTTTCGAAAACACATTTCCGTTCCGCGGGAGCACAGCCCGCCGTTACGCTGGATCCTCTTTCAGTTGAAACCTGTCTCACCGTCTGGCCAACGAAACTGGAGAAAAACCGATACGGCGCTCCTAGCACCGAAGACAGCTACGTCCACTGCGTCAGCTGAAGTTTCATTGATAATTCCTGACCGAATTTCGTTCGTCGTTTCGGTAAGTAATCACTGAAGGATTCGACTCTTCACTCGAAACTCGATAGTACCAGAGATCAAGGACGAAGTCGTACGGGTTGTACCGTACGTGCACTGTTCTCGGATAAGTTTAAAGCAATTGAATAGAGTAAATGTGTTGAAAGATCGTTAAGGGATTAAACATCGAAGTTGTTAAGCCTTCGGTTACAAGGGTAGGAATTCCTGTTCTCTATCAAAGCTTCCATTTGTATGGAATTGTGTCAAGCATATAGTATATCCGACCATTCTTCTCGCACTCGAGCAATTAAAATGACCTTTACGCACTGTGTCACATCTGTCACTGTGTTACTTCATTTTTACTATTTTTATTGCCTTAGAGAAAATGTAGAAATAACGTTTTTCGAATAACAGTTATTGTAAAATTCGTTCTCGTTAGGATTTTCAATTTTATCATTCGGATCAACCGAATAAGTAATTCTCAATTATTTTAAA
Organism: Ceratina calcarata; assembly: GCF_001652005.2. NCBI lineage: Eukaryota > Metazoa > Arthropoda > Insecta > Hymenoptera > Apidae > Ceratina > Ceratina calcarata. The sequence goes on along the minus strand of NW_017148872.1, from coordinate 186,514 downwards.
TAATCCGATTTGCAAACTACTTGGTATCCCTCTTTCGTTTACTTGTTTCTTACAGTTTTCTATGTAGTATGACGTCATTTTCAATAACACGAATAACAGATTACAAGAAATGTCGAATTATATCGGACACTGTTCCTTATTCAGAACAGTCAATAAGTACTTTCGCGTTTCACATCTGCTCTTTGTTTCATTTCAAATACCTTAAGAAATATAAGATTAATCTCATCGAACGAGATTTCAGCCTGTCTTGCCTACTAAACATTATGAATTCATTCCGTTATTTTAAAGTTTAACTCTCTCGACAATCGAAAAAGGTAAAAGATACATGAAAATGCATACACGATGAAATAAAGTTCTTTGTGAATTTGATGTTTCACATCGTACCATACATTTTCATCTCCCCGTCAAATAATAGGAATAAATTAGATTCATAATTTGTTTGTTTATAGAAGCAACGAATTAAACACGATGGCCGACTTTCGCGGGTTCTACTCACGAATTCCATCGTTGGGTGCGACATTTAACGTTGCTTGGGAAACGTTAAAGGCTAAATGGCCAGAGAACAGCCCCTGCATGGAGCTTATTCGTGGCCCTGGTCCGAACGCGCAGCGAGCTGCGAGCCAGAGTAGCCAGGGCCAGTTCAAATCGTTCGATGAGGGCCGCGATAACACGGAAATGATGACCATGAATGGAGATCAAGCGTATCGGGACCAGAACAACGTAGCCGTCGCGGAGGACTCGTTTAGCTATCAAAGAAACGGGTAAACGAACTATAAATATGCACATAAAATTTTTGGATGTACAATAAACACTTGCAAGCGTCGCAAGACTTATAAACGGGGTGCATAACAATGCAACGCTTATTCATTCATAATGATATGGATTATACGTATGATACAAGTTTATAGACGGCTTAATGGATTTTATGTTTCCGCAGGGACAAAGTTAGAACGGGAAGCGTCAGCAGCGGCGAATTTAGCGAATACGACGAAGGTGGTGGTGAATTTGGATCCGGAGTGAAAATTAACGAATGGCAAGCTGCGTGGAACGTTACGAACGCTATTCAGGTACTCCCTTTTAATTTATTCTCCTAAATCGTACGCATGATAGACATCCGTGATTTTTCTTATTACTTTTCTAACAATTCTTACTTATGTTTCCAAGGAAATGTATGTACGCTTAAAATAAAATCTGTTAATACTCGTATCGAGGGAGTATCGTAGTTGATTTACTTTATAGGGTATGTTCATCGTATCGTTGCCGTTCGCCGTGTTACGGGGCGGTTACTGGGCGATCGCTGCCATGGTCGGTATAGCGCATATTTGCTGTTACACCGGGAAAATACTCGTCGAGTGTCTGTACGAACTGGACACTACGACCGGGCAACGTGTACGCGTACGGGACTCGTACGTGGCCATCGCTAAGGAATGCTTCGGGCCGACCTGGGGAGCCAGAGTGGTGAACATCGCCCAGATCATCGAGCTGCTGATGACTTGTATACTGTACGTGGTCGTCTGTGGTGACCTGATGATAGGCACGTTCCCGGAGGGCGCGATAGACACCAGAAGCTGGATGATGCTGATCGGTATATTCTTACTGCCTCTTGGTTTTCTTAAGTCCCTGCAGCACGTCTCGCTGCTCAGCTTCTGGTGCACGATGTCGCATTTGTTCATAAACGCCATCATCGTCGGTTACTGTCTCTTGGAGATCGGCGACTGGGGCTGGTCCAAAGTGAAGTGGACGATCGACTTCGAGAACTTCCCGATCTCCCTCGGGGTGATCGTGTTCAGCTACACGTCGCAGATATTCTTACCCACATTGGAGGGCAACCTGATCGATCGATCCAAATTCGACTGGATGCTGAACTGGAGCCACATCGCAGCCGCCGCGTTCAAATCGCTTTTCGGCTGGATCTGTTTCCTCACGTTCCAGAACGACACGCAACAGGTGATCACAAATAATTTGCACTCGAGCGGGTTCAAGGGGCTGGTGAATTTTTGCTTAGTCGTGAAAGCCGTGCTCTCATATCCACTGCCGTATTACGCGGCTTGCGAGCTGCTCGAAAGAGCGTTCTTCAGGGGCAGACCGAAAACTCTGTTTCCGACGATATGGACGGTCGACCGGGAGTTGAAAGTTTGGGGACTCGCGTGGCGGGTCGGCGTGATCGTCTTCACCATTCTCATGGCGGTCTTTATCCCTCATTTTAGTATCCTTATGGGATTCATCGGTTCCTTCACTGGAACGATGTTATCGTTCATATGGCCATGTTACTTTCACTTGAAATTGAAACGAAACTCCATGGAATGGAGCGAGGTCGCGTACGATTGTTTTGTCATCTTCCTCGGAGTACTCTTCGGCGTGATGGGAGTCTACGACTCCGGCTCCGCTCTGATCAACGCCTTTGAAATCGGTCTACCGTTTTGAATGATCAGAGTATTCTTCGAATACGAGTACACAATAATGCGTGTAGATACGACATTACTCGGAGAAGTCATCATCGATTTGTAGCTTACGCTAATTTATCATTTCATTTATTTTCGCGTTCGGTCTTCGGAACAGCGAGTCATGTATTTGTTCTTCATGCATCTCTATCCAAACGGATATAGACTGTACAAAACTCGTTCTAGTACAATTCACTGCTGATGCATTCCCTTGAGAACGCGAACCTGATCTAGATCGAGACTTTCGAATTCAAAGGAAACAAAGAAAGATCTAACTTAGAAACATTATGTATTCTACTATTTGATCCAGTAGACGCGATCTAAAAGATCTAACTGTATTTTTGCTGGTTTCAAATGAAAAGGCATCAATTCTGACTGCGTGTCGTCGCTTAGAGAGATTTCGCTATAAAGAGAAATGCACCCTTTCGCTCAGTCGAATGCATACATGCACGGATATAATTACACAGATTATTCGTTTGATCGAAAACGTATATATATTATATACAAATGGTTCGAGACATTTTGAGATTGTATATTTATATTCAACCAGAACTCACACATATCTAGAAAATGATCTATTTAAAAAATGACAAAATCGTAGAAAGAGAGAGAGAAAGAGAGAACAAAGTGAGTGAATGAGTGAAAGTGAAAAAGAGAGAGAATATATTCGCGTGTATTTCGGCTTTCAACATGTGGTCCTACGTCTTCCTCACCCTTGACATAAACTTCGTGAACATTTCAGGGGGCTTTCTAGCAACGTTTTAGATTATATATTTAGCGGCAGCAAAGATGACAATATCTTGTTAGCTATAAGTAATCGATGTCTTCCACGATACAATTTACAAAAACGAACACGCACGGTGAATGACAATGACGTACAAGTTGACTAAACTCACCGTTCCGCAAAGGATTTTATAATTAACATTGCGGATCATGTAATTTCTATCTACGCGCAAACAATACGTATGTAGGTGCACCGCATTCAAGCTATTGAACGTATCGTTCTGTTACTAAAATCATTTACAGGGGTACGAGGTGTTCTATTTAAACTCAATTAATTCATGAATTTATTTTAAATCTGTTATATAGGGAAGATTAGAAGGAAATCTTTACTTTTTTAAAGATGTAATATCACATGGAACACCTCGTATAGATATGTTTTATGATTACTAAATCTTACTACGCGCCGGGGTTGCTGGAATAAGTTCTTGGTCGTGGGAGGATGTGAATATCCGAAGGTTTTCACGGTCAAGAAGTTGTTTGGCACTGGTGTGAGATACTCATATTACAGATTGAATGCACAAGTTTCGATGGATCTTAATATGCAACAATTAGATTCTGCTATTATATTAAAAGTACTTAATCAATTGTAAATATAGTAAGCATTGGACTGCGAGTTTTTATGCAGTTAGTGAAAATTGAAACGTACGAGGTGATGCATAATGTACATAATGTTCAAAACTAATGCAAGATCAAGGAAACACACCGAATATCTATGTACATATCATACTTACAGAGTATTTATATTCCATTCTTTTAAGTATATATGTAAAAATCTGCAGTCTAATAATTACAGATGCTTCGCTTTAATAATGATCACGAGAATTATAGAAGGTTTTCTTTAAAAATGAGAATGTTTTATTTTCTCACAACTGAAAATCCATCGAAACTCGCATAATTATCTATGTGCATACCTACATATGTATATTTATAACAACAATGTTAGCCTACTCTGACGTCTCATCGTCGTATAAGGAAACGATGTGACCAGTTATGTACTTAACAAGTACAATTAGTTACGTGATCCAACGTCTTCCAAGGCCGATGCAGACCGAAATAGATCATACGTTAGTTTGAGCAATATGATTGTAGCTAAAGAACTAGTCCGGCGAAAGCTGCGGGATGCTCTCAACTCTCTATTGCAATGAGGTCTCTACTTCTTGATGCATACTCGAAATGTAACAGAGTTTGAGCCACGATTGAAAGGAATTTCATCAGAACTAGTCCTTATCAATTCTTAAGTGATATCGACATCAAGTAAGACAAGAAGTTCTGTTCATTTCAAATCATCTATAATTATTCCAAGCATCTTAGATCTGGTTTCCTAAGAGTAAAGACAGAGCAAGAACGTCTCGCAGCTGCAGAAACGTGTTATTTAAATGAGATAAAATATAATACCTATAAAAAGAAGTCTTCCAATAATGTCTTCCAAGATGATAATAATATATTTAATTATACAGAATGTCCCGTTTTCGCACGCAGTGATCTCCTGAACTATAAACCGTTTCAGAAAACCTTTCGAGTTAAAACACACCCTTTGTGGGGGAGTATCTTGTAATTACAAATCGACCTTTTGTTTCTATATGGAATTATATGTGTACTTTTATTAACGATCATTTATTATCGTCATTTTTTTAACATCATACGATGAGGTGATTGCGAGCGAAATCTTAAAGAGGACATCTGTATATATTATAACACGATCTATTGATCCAAAGAAATCATTGTCAATGATATTATATAAACGTTATATTGAGAATTATAGCAGTTAAGCGTTAATTGTTAAGATTATGATCAAATTTACTATATAAGAGAAATCATTACGGAGTTAATTTAAATTAGGTTTATTCCAAACGTTCGTTTCGTCCTTTGATATCATCGACGTAGATAAACGCGACACCGTCTCGTTGGAAAAAAGAAAAAAGAAAAAAAGAATTGATATTCCGTATAGTATCGTATTCTTTTAGTTTAAGACATTATTTATTGTATGTATAAATACGCAGCTTTGATTATATATAATTGTTGACCAAAGACAAACAAACTTTAGATAAAATTAGATGAAACGATATTGTGCATGGAATTGTAATTATGATAATTGCAGAACGAATTAAAGTTCTGATCGGGAGCTTGAAGCAGAAGAGAAAACGGTACGAATAATGTTATTTTCCCTCGTAAATGCACTCTTCTTTTTTTTTTACTTTAAAATAGCACGCTAAATGAAACTATGTATACGTACATATTTTAATATGATTGACGAGATTTTTTATGAATATATTTACGATCTTTACAAACGTCGTTTACTTATGAAAAAAGTTGTTATCAATTCATAGTTGCATAGCCACCGATGAATAATAATCAGGAATAGGGAAAGCCTGTAAAAATCGTTAAAGCCAAGTTAAAGTAACAATTCGATATCTCATAGTGTAAATGTCGACATTGTGATTTACGTATTTCTTAATTTTATTATTTTATTAGAATTACGAAGCTGTTTAACAAATACAATTTTAATTACACGAATTGTTTTATATAAAGTAACAAACTAATGAATCTCAGAACTTTAGAACGATTTTATACAGGTTTTCCCTACTCATTCTCGTATTTCAACGTGCGTAGAATTACGGCGTTACGAGAACAAAACTTGTAACGCACTATTATTTATTAAAGCCTTAAACATAAAGAGAAAAAGTCGCATCGAAGTTCTTTACATGTGGTTCCATGTAAGAAAAATTTTAACAAGATGTGTGCAATTATATTAGATTGTAATGTATGAAATGTTCGTCCTTCGGTTGAAATAAAACTGCTTCTTTTTGACAACACGATTTATCAGTGCTATCTCTATCATGCTACCTTATAAAATTCAGTACTCTCTTAATTTTGCACGTGAATGCATAAGACCGATAATAAACTATAAGATATGGAATGGATTTCAAATACTATTAGTTGTATCTTATGAAGGATACATATTAAGAATGTAGACAAACGGTTTGAATTTTATGTTTTTATTACAACTTTATACAGTTTCGAAATGCTTATTCGTTTGCAATTGTAACTTCCACTTCAACACCAGGTTCAATGGAAATGCTTGTTATCTGTTTCACAATTTCTGATGGTGAATACAAATCGATAACTCTTTTATGAATGCGCATCTGGAAACGGTCCCATGTCTTTGAACCTTCACCGCAAGGTGTTTTACGCGTAGTTATTCTTAGTATCTTGGTAGGCATACGAACTGGCCCCTTAACTTTCAGTTTTTGTTTGTTTGCTCCATTGATTAATTCAGAGCAAACTAAAAAGATATATTTGTACGATAAAAACATTTGAATGAGAATAATAAAAAGGAAGATATAAAAAGTAGATTACCTTTCTCAAGGGAGCGTACGTTGCGTGAAGTTAATGTGATCCTGATTCTGTGAATAGGAGTCACTTCTTGTCCTGGTTTCTCAGGATTGTCAACTTTCGTGCTCGCCTGAAATATCGTTTCGTACATTAAATTAAAAAACCAATAAACGTCAAGAATTTATTATGATCGTTTATGTAAACAATCGAAGAGATGAAGTACTACATAAACTACGAGCCGCGTGGTCAAGTGAATACATAACCCAAACACTCCAAATTATTATACGATAATGCTAAATTCGGCCATAAAATTTTACACAAATCTTATCTAAACTGTAAAATGATATAAATGATCACACACCATTGTTTAATTGTCTTCCTGGTCGAGATGATTAATTTCTTTTTAAACAAAACTAATCAGCGCTGAACCAGTATCTGCACACGCCGCGTGTGCTAAACAGAAGAGGAGGATCACCTCCGGATTTCCGGTTTAAATGCAAATGTGTAATTCACATACACTATGTGATTTGGGCAAACGTCGACGTAAATATATATATCCACTTACGCTATTCAATTAATTAATTAAGGATGTTGGATATGATTGATAGAAATTATTTAATATAACTATAATTATGAAAAAACTTCGCATCATTGGGAGGTATTCAAAGTTTTCATACAAACTGGACATGTGACACAGGCGTAGGTCTGTAATTTTATTTAAATGCTAATTAATTACGTTTTTCTGAACGAGTATCCTATCCATCCAATAGAATTACCGTTACTTCTCCGCCGCGGGTTCTTTCACCTTAATAAATATGTTGTTTAACTATATATTTCGGTGTGAAGTATGCGTAAACCTCATGAAACGCGGGTAACTTCAGGCGATCGCGTTGCGCTGTCGCGTCCTTTGACACGCTTAACCGTTTACGAAAACGATTTTGCCAGTTTCTCGCCGATATTTTGATCATTTTACCATGCGAAATATTTACGTAAAATTCCGAAAGTTACGTCGCAGGCGGTACACTCGCACTTAGTAATAATTAAAACGCGAAAGTGTGTGAGAACCTCGAGAAACTAAGATTGTGTCGTGCATCCCACCGTCACATATATTTGCTTTATTGATATTTTGAGTGTCACAGGCCTTGCGGTGCCTATGCATATCTTGAGGTAATATATCTTCCGGTAGACGTAGTTATTCGATATCGTTCCTTTAATGATGCATCTTAAAATATGCACACCTCCTTAAATGGGTTAAATAATAATACTGTTTACATCGTTTTCATGTATTTGTACACGATTCCTAGACATAACCTGCCGGATGTTTTAGTACAATTATTTTTAAAATGCTGGTATCCCATTTTTATATAGACAAATATAAATTAAAATCTAATCCTGTTTTTTCATCTCTTAATTTATGTCGAATTTCTGTTAAATCTCTTGTATTTATCATAGAACACAGTACATTTATCCATTATTTATTTGCCATTGCAGTTATATATATGAATTATGTTTAGTTGTAATAGATATTTGTTCAACAATGATATAGCAATTCATACTTTATCTCCAATGCATTTGTTTCAATGTTTATTTTGTTTTTTTTTCAATGTACTACATCTTGTATATCATCGTTCTAACTATTTGTTACGTTATTAAATTTGTTATATAGTAAAACTTAGGTTCGATAATTGAGATGTTAAAGAATAAATGAGTAAAAGGTATAGAACGATAACTGACGAAACTATGTGACTGTTACAGAATTTGGACGGTGTTTTAGATTATTTTAAGGATTCAGATTTTCTCATATTTGGTTGAGTCATTTAGCAAACATGTCGGAAATAGTTTACCCGCAAGGGTGCAGATCTGTTACCGAAGATCTAGGTCCAGATGAACTCATTAGAAGACTAAAGGTATATTTTCTAACGAGATCTACTTTTCCTATGTACAAGTATAATGTCTTTTTAGATAAGAAAGAAAATACATATAAAGTGAAGATAATTGATATTAATATATTTATTGAACAGACATTAGCTCACACGTTACAAGCAATGGGCCAAGACGAGGGAATGTATCAACAATATATACCGCTCGCGTTACATTTGGCGGAAGAACATTTTTTAATGCATCAAAGTAAAGATGTACAGCTCCTGATAGCTTGTTGCATCGCTGATGTGTTAAGAGTTTACGCACCAGAAGCTCCATATAAAGATGCGGAGCAGGTACATGTTACACAGTTAGATGTCTCCTCAATAATTCGCAAATGTTCATCTTCTATCTTTTTAATTTCGACGTAATAGCAAAATTGAATCTTTGATCTGTTACAGGTGAAAACGATATTTTTATTTCTGATTAAACAATTGGCCGGTTTGAAAGATCCCAAAGATCCTGCTTTTAAAAGATATTTTTATCTTTTGGAAAATCTGGCATACGTGAAATCATTTAACATGTGTTTCGAACTAGAAGACTGCCAAGAAATATTTTGTGCACTCTTTTCCCTTATGTTTAGGATAGTAAAGTGAGTACAACACGGTTGAGGAGTGGAATATTTCGATGAATAGCAAACAATAAATCATTTTGCAATTACAATTTTAGTGATGAACATTCGGGGAAAGTGAAAAGTTTCATGTTGGACGTGTTGTGTCCCCTCATTACAGAATCGGATATCGTCAGTAACGAGCTTTTGGACATTATACTTATGAATATCGTAGAACCAAATAAAACCCAAAAGAAGAACGCGTATTTACTTGCGAAGGAATTAGTAATTAAGTGTAGCGATACATTAGAACCTTACATTCAAGCAGTAAGTAGAACTCTAATACGTAAACTAAATCCCAACACTGTCTTCACGATTTACAACAGTTTCATTGAAGAACTTACAACTATGCGAGAATTGCTCGTATCTTGTTAATAGTACTTGGAACATGTTTTTACTAAGTTCTGAATATTGAAGATGCTGTTGAGATTTAGTTTACACACTTACATTTTTATGTCATTCTATAAGCAAATTAAAAACGACGACGTGTTTTTAAAATTTCTAGTTTTTTAATCATGTGTTGATTTTGGGTAAAGAGGAGAAAAGTTTACAAATCTGCAAGAAGGTGTACGATTTGATTTACGAACTGAATCACATATGTCCAAGCGTCTTGTTGTCCGTCCTCCCACAGTTAGAATGTAAATTGAAATCTTCCTCGGAGAGTGAAAGATTGGGTACCGTAGCCTTGCTGGCAAGAATGTTCTCCGAAAAGGGATCACAGCTGGCTGTTCAACATATGCAACTATGGCGCGCGTTCCTCGGAAGGTTTAACGACATCAGTGTATCGATACGCATCAAGTGTGTGCAGTACTCAATGCATTTTTTATTGAACCACCCGGAGCTGAGAAAAGATATTACTGATACTCTGAAGTTGAGACAACACGATGCAGACGAGAGTGTCAGATATGAAGTTGTTATGGCCATAGTGGCCACTGCTCGAAAGGATTTCGAAGTAGTGTCGGACAGCGAGGATTTGTTAGAATTTGTTAAAGAAAGAACCTTAGACAAAAAGGTACGTTTGATTTTTCATCCAGATACTGCATTATTTGTTTAAGAATTAAGGCGGTTTAACGATCGTTTGTACTTGCAGTTTAAAATCAGAAAAGAAGCGATGACGGGATTAGCTATGATATATAAAAAGCATTTGAACGATGCGGACGTACCACAGGCAACAAAAAAGGCTGTTACTTGGATAAAAGATAAAATATTACATGGTTATTATATGGCAGGCATGGAGGATAGATTGTTAGTGGAAAGATTATTGAACACTTGCTTAGTACCTTACCAACTCCCAGCCGGTGAAAGAATGAAGAAATTGTATCATTTATTAGGTACAATTGACGATCACGCGTCTAAGGCATTTGTAGAGCTACAGAAACATCAACTCGCGTACGTACAGCTTCGTGACAATTCTTAATTGTTTTCTCTTTACTTAATATATGAAAATATTTTTATATGATACGTTACATCACAGTGTGCGAAGAGCAGTAGTCGAATGGTTAGAGATTGTAAAGAAGCCTGATGCCATGGTGGAACTCGTAGCTAAAATTCAACAGATATCTCGCTTTCTACCAGACCCTATGAAGGTGCAAGAATTTTTGCAGAAATTCAGTGCTCACATGCGAAAAGATTCGACACTGTTACAAGGAATGGAAACGATAATTCAGCCGAACGTATCGTGCAAGGAGTGTGCAGACACGATAACAATGGTTCTAAAAAAGTTGGGTCAACCTGTTATGACCAATTTGTATTACAACACGATAAAAATGTTGCTAGAGAGAGTTAGCTCCGTAATAATCGACGAAGAAGCAATTAGGGTAAATATATACAATTCGTCTTGTATTTTGTAATTGTGTTCATATTGTTACGTTTCAACAGGTCTTAATTGGATATGTACTGGACTGTTTGAAAGGCGGTAATGTAATAGAAGAAGTCGGCCTCAATCCAAATAACGCAGGCGAGAAGGGTCTGAGGTTACTGGTGGTATGCTCCCATCATTTTATAAAACCGATCACTTCATTTATTAGTAATCATACTAAACATATGTCCATTCTTATTTTTCAGATGCTCTCGTTTGTGTTCGGTCCACATTTTCTTCACAATGACATTCTAACGCAACTTGTACATCTCCTGGAGTTAGAGGACGAGATGGTAGCGCCATTGGTCCTCTCGATCTTCACATTTTTAGGAAAGTACAAACCTTTGTGCGACGTCGCGCCAGATATTATGGATCTGATGGTCCCGATATGCAAGAAATTCGCAGTGACGGGAACGTCGAAACAGGCGAAACAAGCCGTCAGGTGTCTGTTTGTTAATATGACCAATATTCATGATACAATCTTCCCCGAGATCATTGAAAGAATTAAAAACAATCTTACACCGACCTCGAACTATTATCGAACATCTATAGTCACGTTAGGTCACATAGCTTATAATTTACCAGAAAAGTATCAAGTACAAATAAAGAATATGGTGTCTAGAAAGGTAATTAAATTTACTTCGAAATCAGTTTTATTTAATGTATAGTACAGAATTTTGAGTCGTCTCCGTTCTTACGAATTTACAGATAGTCAAGGAGTTGCTGGTAAAAGAAAGCAGCGAACAAGCAGCTGAACCTATCGAAGGTGATTGGTGCAGAGAGGATCAATTACCTCAGGAAACACGTTGTAGATTAGAAGGTCTGAAGTGCATGGCACGCTGGTTACTAGGACTGAAGACTGACGTGCTTTCTGCACAGAAAACGTTCAGGATGCTGAATGCGTTCGTGGTGAACAAAGGGGATCTTCTGCAGCAGGGTCGTTTAAGCAAAGCAGAAATGAGCTGGCTACGATTACAAGCAGGCTGTTCGATGCTCAAAATCTGTGAACAGAAAGGAGTGGGTGATCAGTTTACAGCAGAACAATTTTACAATTTGTCTCAACTTATGGTGGTACGTTTCCCGGCGAGCATAAATTTAAAGCTGATTAAAATGTAAACCATTTAAAATAAAATAATTCACGTGCTAGGATGAAGTCCCGCAAGTGAGGGAAGCTTTCGGTAGTAAATTACATAAAGGACTTGGAAGAGGAATTCCAAATAAGTGTTTGCCGCTAGACTTTATGGGTTACTATGCCCTCGCCGGAAAAGAACAGGATAAGAGACTAAAATGCGTTTTGAAAACGTACATGCAAACTGATATAAATAAAAGGAGGGATTATGTTAAGACATTGTCGTTGGGTACAATTGAACGGGCCATGGGTAAGAAACTAAACAGTAAGACATTATTCAAATATTGTTTAATGGTGTTACTTTTTTTTAATACGTATTATCGTATCAAGTATTAGGTAAATTTTGAATATTGTATAAATTATTATTGCAGGTCAACTGCCTCACATTCTTCCTGACTATATGCTTGTATTTGCGGTCCCCATCCTCGCGCATAATCCTGAATTCACGAGTCACCTAATGGTCAGCCAGCTAAAAGTGATACAACAATGTTTGTGGTTCATATTGGAACCTCTTATAACAAAGAACGAATATTTCTGCTATGGTTTTTATAAAAATCTCATAGAACGAATGAAAAGTCATAAAGACGCTTTAAAGCCAGAGGATAATAATATGAATTATGTAATTAATTTATTATGCATACTGTTTAACGTATCGTATGCGGAAAATGGTATGGACAATATACTTTTTTGCATACTTCCAGAAATTGTGGGCTGTCTGCGACTTAGCTATGAATGTGATATACACGAAAACGACGAACTTTGATATGAAGGAATTCCCAAGCGAAACGCGTATTCCTACTATGTACTTCAAGCGGACGGACGATTTGATAGCCAACCCGAAGAATTATTTACCAGCCGAGATGCAGATAAACATGTCGAATCCCAAAGGTAAAGGTTCGCTTCACAACGCGCATTCGATCAGCGAGAGGCCGCAGCGCAGAGCTAAGTCTAAACAACAGAAAGAAGTGGGTATCGGGCCGAACGAAACAGACGCAAGGGTAAGATGAAATGATTGACATAAGCACGTGATTCGTCGTTACGATAAATTTGGTTGGTGAATACATGTCGTTTTGTCTCTGTACTCTACATTTTTCGGTGAAAGAGTCGACGAATTAAATTGTTTCATTTCTATTTTAAGATTGAGTCAACTAAATTTATCAGTTTCATTATCAAGATTGAAATACGTCCTTTCGCGCAAATTAAAAGTTTGATAAAACCTAAACGTAGTAGCAATTAAAAATGTAGATATTATATGAACAAAGCAGCAATGTCACATTTTCAACCGCAAGATTGATATTATGTTCCCATTTACCTAATAACGATAGTTTTAAAATAGAATTGAATATGTATGAATATGATTTCAAGCTGCAGATGCGAGAAGTGGAATGTATTGATGCACAGGTAAACCAGTTAATAATGTCTTTATTTGTAGATCATTTGTATACTTAGTTATCTTTTCATACATAACGAGTGTATATCAATTAATGCTAATCACTTTTTTTAATGTTCTGAAAGTCCACTGTCTAAATTCAAAATACTGTGCGATTAGCGAGTGACAATTTATAAATTTCTTTAGATGAAGTCAACAGTAAAATAAAAACTCAAAACATGATAGAAATTTAATGAGTAATTGCGATAAAATGATTGAAAAAGTGGATTATTAATTGATATATTTAATAGTTAATGTTCTCTAAGTGGTGTATAATGTGATAAATTTATTTGCAGCCGGCAGAAGCATCGGAAACTAGAATCCAATTACCTGGTTTAGAGGAAGAAGTATGTAAACTATAAGATTCTCTTTATTATTTATAATGCAGATATCTTGAGAACATAATGATTTCAGATTGAAGAACCGCCAACGAAGAGGGCATTAAGGGAATCAGATAAATAAGTAATAAGTGAATGGACTATATTCAAGAAAATGTTAGAAATAGGGGAAAGACTTAAGGAACGTGATGATCATAAGATTAAAGAATCTAAAAAATACTTTACAAATTAGAAAACAGAATATTTTGATTATGTACAACAGTTAATAAAACCTCTCGTTCGCGTATGTCTAGATAGTAAGGAGTTAAGATAATGATTACGATTAATGTCAAATATTAATAGTATCGATAACATCTAAGCTTACGATTCGAAAAATTTCGTGAACTACGCTCGTGATCTAATCGACATGATGATCTAAAAAGAGGAGACGTGTTTGTCTTGATTCCAGAAAGAAAAGGGAGCGGGTTTTTGTTTTATCTAAATACTTTGTGTGTCAAGAAAACCAGTGGTATTATCGAGGATGAAAAAGAAGAGGAGTAACAAATACCTTTGGAAATTGAGAACCATGTAATCTCAATATATTATATATCTTTTTATATAGCTCTTGGAAAATGTTTCTCAACTGGTGGTCTTTCTTCCTTTTTCATAACGAAGTGTCTGACAATTATTGTATTGTTCACTTTTGCATTTAGCATTTATACATACTATTTCATGCGCATTATACTTTATAGATCAATAAGACTGCACACGAAATTTTTGTATTTCCGAATGGATGAAATTCACGCACGATAATCGTTGAACTAAATTGTAGCTTTCAGTGAAGAGATTAAATCATATGATACGTCTATTATGTAAAATATGCCGAGACGAATATTTACCAAATCTCTCTTTATCTATCTATCTATCTAATCCATCTATTTATCTATATATACATACGTACATACACATATGCAGAAGGGAACAACATAATGTTGTTGGACTTCGATGAACGCTCGTGTTCTGGAGAATACAGAGGATGTGTGTCAATTGGCTTTGTGATCCAAAATTGTTTGTTTCTATTAATCTGATTATCATTATTATAATTATAATAATTTTTATTGTCTTATTACTATTATTATTTTATTAAACGATCACATCATTTCGAATGAGAGGACGTTAGTATGCTTTCTCGTAAAATTATTTGTTTGTACGATAATTCTAAATTTGGTTGTCGCGCGACCGCGTTAATTTTTAATTTATTTCAGACAAGGTGTCCTTATAAATATTTCAATAGTGTCTAATACGTGTATACATATAAATATAGCTTCGACGACTAGCGCGCGGTAACATAAAAAGAAAGAGGAAATTAATCGTTAAAAAGATTTTTGTTATACAAAAGTATTGAGAGTACATAATTAATTCATCACCCTTCCACGTGATAATTATTTCTATGTCACCGTCATTATTGTAAATGTATCATAAATAACAAAATCTTCGTACCGCTTTAATTCAAATTTGTATCCAAAAGCTTTTCTGTACTTAACATTCATTTCGTACGCGCGTCTCGAATGAAACTAAAAATCTATGTTTATTTTGCGGTTGTACGTATTTTCTATATTGTAAGATCCTGCACAACATTAATTGTATGAAATACTTTTATAAATATTATCATTTGGGCATTTTAATCTTTTTCAATCTTCTAAATAAAATGTAAGAAAAAGGAAGATGAACGAATTGTTAATAATTATAACTTTTAAATCAGGGAATGAATAATTGATGTATGAAATCGAATAGTTGTGTTAAATAAAGAGAAACTTAGGACAGAAGTTGGATGCAAGTTTGAATAGAAATCGTATAAGTTTAAACGGGCCTAGGTTTTATAAAATTTACTTTTCTAACGTTAGAGTTCTTAGAAATTATAAGCATTGAAAGTGTATTAAACTTCAAGACGAGAATATGAATGTGTACGAGGCTGTGAATGGCGATGAATGTTTGAACTTATATAAACACATTATAGAATTAACACATACCTATTACCTCTTCACCAAAATTACAGTACAATGCAATAACTTCTCCCTTCTCCTGCATTTCTTTTTGCTCTTTTTTAATACGCACGAAGATCATTGTTTATTATCCTCGCACTGAGCATTATATCAATCATGAATCAATCGTCGGTAATAAACGACATACTTCGAACTAATTCACAAATTCAAATTACCATACATTTTATAACAGTGTCATTAAACATTCACGTATTCAGTTGCATAGTACTGCAATTTTTCAAACAGGTCATAGAATACGAAGTATATATATTCTGATGAAAAAAAAATCATGAAAGAAACATACAAGTAACCAATGCTATTCATCTGTCGATCTGTGAGACGTACATGACGCATTGTAATGGTTCTATAATAAAACGAATTAAGTAAAATCGTACGAATTTAATGAGATAATAGTTACACACATTCAATTCAGTTCAACGTTTTCTAAAAGTTGCTCTGTTGTCCTTCTTTCCGCTGGAAAACTTAGCAGTCCTTCTTTTGGATTGATTCTTTTTAACGTTTGCGCTAGAATAAATAGAATGTTAATTCATGAAGACATATTATGCACGTAACATTTCATTAAAACTTACTCGTAACGCATTTTCTTCACAGCCTTTTGATTCGTGTTTGTCAGATCAGCGGCAAATGAAGATCTCGGCCGTTTCGTCGCTCCTATAATATATTATTACCATCAATAAAAGAAAGCTGAATCCTAATTTTTGATAACATGAAAAATACGGGATATAAAATACCTCTTCCATTCATCATAGATCGATTATCCTCTACGACCGTTCGAATCTTCTTCTGTTTATTACTCTTTTTAGCTAATCTCGCTTGATACGCTGCAATTTTGTCCAATTCCCTGTTAGCTCGATCTTCAGCAGTTTCCTTCTTAGGTCCCTTCGGCTTTTTCTTTTTCTCTTCAACTACGTTTGGGGGTTTTCTGTTATGTTCTTTCTTTACTTTATTTGTCTTCGGTTGTTTTTCCGTTAACAGTAGTTTTTCTACAAATATACGTTAAATACATAGTACCATTATGTACTATAAACTCAGTAGAGCTATAAAAGTAAAAACGAAAGAAATAAGATATTAGAACAACCTTTCTCTTCCTTCCTTTCTTTCTGACTTTGGAACCAAGTTCTTTGAATGCCTTTACTATTCTCATCTTTTAGTATTCTCTCGGCACGATTCGTTCGATTTTCCAGTTTAGCTAATTCCCTCTCGTTTCTTTCTTCATCTAAAATTGTTTCCACATCTGGTTCGAGAGACTCTAACTTCTTATTATACTTCTCGACTATGTCGGGAGGTATTATTCGATTCTTTACCGGATTTTTCGCATTTTTAATAATCTCTTTGACTAGTGAACGTTCTTGTTCCCCAGCCAGTGATACAGACACTCCGACGCGACCAGCTCTAGCGGTCCTTCCAACTCTGGTAAATGAATCGAAAAACACGTGCATTATAAAGCGAATACTCGTAAAACAAAAAGAGATCGCATGAATACCTGTGAATATAATGCTGCATAGTAGCTGGCATTACAAAATTAATCACAGTTTTCACTCCGCTAATATCTAAGCCTCTCGCGGCGACGTCCGTTGCTAATAAAACGTCTATCTCCTCATTTTTGAATTTCGCTAAATTTTCTAGACGCTGCGGTTGCGTGAGATTTCCGTGAAGTTCTCCGACCTTCCGAAATAATGCGTGCGATAAATTTTAATCATTGCAATTCTCTATTTATAATATTTACCTTTACACCTAACAAGCCTAATAAGATATGTAATCTGTGAGCTTGTTTTTTGGTTTGGACGAAGACCATAACGTGATCGTGGAAAGTTCGACAAATTAAAGCAGCCAGGATCGCTTCTCGATCTCCTTCCCGCTCCTTTCGTATCCTAAGGAGATTCCATGCGATATTTAAACAGATAGACTAAAAAACTACTCTCAGTGATATGAAACAGATCATTTTACCGAATAAATTCCTGACGTAAATTAAATGCAACGTCTTGATTACTATCTACAAATACTCTGACAGGTTTGTCTAAAGACACGGCTGCCAAATCCTTCACCTCTTCGGTCATAGTAGCCGAGAACAAGATCGTTTGCCTGCTTCTCGAACACTGTTTCACTATGTACTTCATCTGTTCCGCGAAATATTCATCTAACATTCTTAAATAAAATTGATATAGTTTTCTTTTCAATACAAATCGAAGACACAATCCGAATATTAATTTACCTGTCTGCTTCATCTAGAATAAGTACTTCGATACTTTCTAACGAAAACGTCGGAGTGTTTTTTAAATGATCAATCAATCTCCCGGGAGTGGCTATCACGATATCTGGATTTTTCCTTAATACAGCTTCCTACGTTTGAAGTGATAAAACATATACAGTTACACATTAATTCAGTAGTACTTGATTTAATTCAGTGCCACATACTTGAACTTTCACGTCCAGACCACCGACTGACAATCCCACTTCGATTGTTGTGAATTGAGATAGCTGTTTTGTAACTTGATACACTTGTACACCCAGTTCTCTTGTTGGGACAAGTACGAGAACACGAGAGATAGCAGGACCGTCTAATGGCCTGTACAATAATCTTTCCAGAGTTGGTAACATATAGGCAGCAGTTTTCCCGGTACCTGTCGCGGCGCAGCCACATATATCGCGACCCAATAATGCAACGGGAATAGTGGCAGCTTGTATAGGCGTCGGATGCACAAAGTTCATAGTTCCAATAGCCTTCAATCAATACATAGTAGAAAATTAGTATTAATCTGAAACTGCTGCAAATAAAAGCTTGAAATCGTCACACTTATGTGATAGAGAGACCGCAGTTATTTTGTATTTGTTAATACTCAATTGTACCTTTAATAAAGGACGCGATAAATTCATTTGGTAAAATGTTGCATGGGTTTCTGTGTTTGAGTACTCTTCAAAGTCGATTATTTCCTCATCATTTTCTTCCACTACTTTTTTCTTTTTAACCTTCCTCTCCTTTGTTTTAAATATGTCTAGAATAAAGAGAAATAATTGTGCCTTTTTACTTTGAACTGTTAAATCGATAATATTACCTTTCTTGAGTTCATCTTCTGACAAAGATATTTCATCATCTTCTTTCTTGATTCCTAACACATCTGTAGTAGAATCATCGTCTACTTCATTCTATAAGAAAGATGTGAAAATATAATGTATAAACTTATTTTATTCTATTAATATTGATTTCAATGTACGTACTTGAAACTCGTTTTCAACTCCTTTCCTGATTTTCTTAATTTTATCATCAAGCTTCGATTTCGCTTTCCGTTTTATATACTTGCTCAAATCGTTCCATGTGTCTTTATTGTAGTCAGAGACATCATTTACGAATTTAAAGCTACTATCGAAGTCTCTGTTCTCTCGTTTCTTTTGCTTCCTAGGCTGAAACTGTGCGAGGGAATATCTTCATCAACAAGGCTACAAGTTATGTTATGAGTTCACTGTTTGTTTATAAGGTTGACAATAATCCTATCCATGTTTTCTTTGATTGCTTACATCATCTTCTATGTCAGAATTCTCAGAGAAGTCTGGCACTTCCTGGTCATCTGCGATCGTCTTTATTAAATCACAATTATTATCCATTGTCCATAACAACTGTAAATACACGCGAAATCCAATCAACCACGTGGGGAATTCCTGATAACCAGTGCGCTCGGAATTTCGTAATTGCCGAACAAGTGCTACACGTTATAACACTTATGGCAAATAATAAAAGCGTCGTAAATCGTAATTAAGCATCTAGACCGGTAATTGCCGGTAATACTTATGTGCGTATAAGGGTTTGAAGGAATGTTAGCGCCTGACGTGATAAATAGAAACAGAAGTCGGCCGCGACGCACGCAGTACGAATGGCGATGGAGAACGGGTGGGGAAAGTTTGTCGGTCTAAACGGGGCGGGACGATTGCACTCAAGCTTGAAATTTGAAATTACGCTTCTCTCAACCCTACAATTCTTTGAAAAAGAAAATATGTTATAGGATGTAGACAAGCTCACAGACGCGCGGCTCGTGCGATATCCTAGTTGTTAGGTCATTGTGAAATAGAGAGATGATTCATATACACTGTAAACTTTTAGTTTCTTTAATCAGTAATAAAAGAGAGAAAATCAGAAAAGATTATTGAAACGCTGATGTGCTGACTAGATCAGGGCTTTGATGTAGCTACATATTCAGTTTTAGATACGATTTACATAAATTTGTACATGCCTTACCTAAGACACCCTAAGATATAATATTATTTTCATTTTAGTTATTTTAAATATTCACATTTATTGAATAAAATGTCCTTGTTTCTTTCACCTCTCCACAAATTCTTTATTTCTCTTTCAATTTTAACATCAAAGAATTAAGACGTTCGATTTTTCGATATCGGAATTAGAGAATAATGTTCTATACATTTGAATGCTCATTATAAACTTTTTATATCACTATTTTTGCTATATAATCAAATATGTATTTAAATACTTGCAACAATGCAAATATCGTATTAAGGCTTCAGAGAGTACCGAAGATGTTCAAAATTTTACATTTCGAATTTTGTTATATGCAACGTTTAACGTTGCCACGTAATTACTATCGTACACTAAATTTTATAGATGTATCAAGATTAAAAATAAAGACGTTTAAATAAAGCGAAACGTAATTACACAGACTCCTATAAAGTGTTTCCCTTTATAGAAGTCTGTGTAATTATGTTCGTAAGCAATTCATTGCTTCTCAAAAATAGTTCATCGAGTCGCATATGTTCTCCATGCAAAGCTGCGACATCTTTTCTGAAGCAGAGTGTCTACATACATCTTGAAAGGAAGGAAAGAGTTTCCGGTATTATTTATATTATATATGTATATATAAATAATACTAAAATATATGTACACGCACGTATATCGTATTGTTATTATTTTCATCACTTTCCTAATTCACTAAAAGTATATATTAGTAATGAATTATTAATTTTTTAATTTAAATTTATATTCCAATTCCCGACATTTTCTTTTTATTTCTCATGTCTTGAAGCACAAAACTTATCGAATTTGAACACTCCATGAACAGTTTTATAAATTCGTTTCGTACTTCCCAGAAAAATAATCGAACGGTATCGCTAAGATTAGAAAACATGAGCTAGGTATTTACAAGTTAATTAATTAAGACTTGGATTCTGTCCAACGTCCCACTGAATTTCGATTCTGGGCCACTTTGTTTGAAGTACTGTTAACATAGGATTACTTTCCATAATACCTCTGACAGTACACTCCAGCAACACTGCCTGGCCTTTATGATAGACTACTTTATTATCCGTATTGCTATGTTGCAAACCGTTATAATGAAATAAGGGAAACGTGTCCGGACAAGTTCGCGGCTCCTCAGGGAAGAACTCCTCCATGAAGTTGGCACGCAATATAATTCCCAAATTTTCATTGTCCAATTTCTTCTTCATCACATTCACACTGTAATAAATAATGCTTTATTAGATGACCACAGACACCGATATATTATGAATGTATCATGTTACTGATGCTCACTATTCTGTATCAGTAACCAGTCCAAGTTCTGCGAGGACATCTTGCAGTAAATTAACTGGAACAAAGTTATTTCCTTCTGGGTCGAATTTTCTGAACACTCGCTTCGCTTGATCTGCAGGTGTTTCAGGATGTACCAGCCTTTTCTCAGTCGAAAACAAGACAGTCAAGTGTGTTTCCGATCCCAGCACCCAAACAGGATGAGACGGAGATTTTAAAAACGATCCTACCTCGCAATAACATAAATGTTCGAGGAGCGCAAGAAATCCTATTGCATTCTGTTTATCTATTCCACGCAATTCTGAAATAAAGAAGTAATCACGTGATCTACTTAGCAAGACGTATGAATGTATCGCAACATTCAATTAGTTAAACTATGTAAAATATATGGAATATCATACTGAGGCCTCCAACATCTTGATCGTGGTCCCAGACATGGCTAACTGCTCTTCCCGTGAGCATTAAGTTTATGAGACTCTGATTTCCGTAGCCATACGTCGGGTCAATCATTGATTCTAAAGGATCCGACATTTCACAACGAATTTTAGCGAAGCCTCTCGTAACAATTACACTGTAGAGAAACAGTAAAATACCATAGTGATCCTTTAACATCTCCGTCCTTTCGAGCAAAAATTCTTCCAGGTGCTCAGTGGTATTCGTTGTAAATAATCTAAAACAAGTGTGTGTTGTTATAATAAATACCACATTTCCATTTTGATATTCATTTGCCGAAAGATATCAATAGTATAGTGGAACATAATTTCTTACCTTAACTGAGAGTGGAAAACATCCGAATCAGGTATTTTGCATTCCTCGTTTACATCCATTAGCAATATATCGTTAGTTTGCTTTCGCTTTTCATTATTCTCTATGCTTATTTCTTCTTCACGGTTTTGAATTTCTGTCTCCTTCCTTTCCCATTTCGTGTTTCTTACACTTTCTTCGTTTGACGATACGCAGTCCATAAACACGATGTAAAACTTCGGGACTTTCTCTCCCATAGCTTGCTTCAAAATTTCTATCAGTGCCCGCACGAGCAATTGATAACACACGTCTGAATTTATGTTTTTCCATGTTAAGATGTCAGCTTCAGATAGCAATTCCTTTAAAATGAACGCCTGAACTGGAGCTATCACAGCGCAGGGGCCACCTTCTGTTTGCACTAACGCCGTTGGTTCGTCAGGACTGAAATAAAATCCTAAAAAAAATATTGATATTATCATTTTATTACATTCAATATTTCTCTGAGAACAACATAAACATTTGTTAACAGAAATTAGCAACAAACGAAGCACTACATTAGTTCGTGCATTTCGCCCTAATCACCGAATATTAATCTGATAGAACATTTAGAGGCAGGATTGAAGAGATATAATATTTCGACCAAAAAATCAGTTGGAAAATCTACTAATGGAGGAATGACATAATATTGACGATATATGATTGACATAGTTAGAGGAGTAGAGAGACAATGAAGGTCAATTTTAATTGTTTTAACGAAATCAATCAATGCAATTTATCAAGATATGAATTCTATAACTGTTGTCTCAAAATGTAATTCTGCAATTGAATTACAATTCCTCTTATGAGTTGAAGCAAAATACATATACATGTTATATAAAAGCAATGAATTGACAAGACTCTAATAAGTCATCATACTAATAAATTGCTTTAAAATACAAGACAGCTTATCATTTTTCAAAATCAGACGATCGTGACAATAAAAATTATTGAACTTATTTTCTGTCTAGCAATAACTAGCTCCCGTCCGGCTAACAA
Source organism: Ceratina calcarata (assembly GCF_001652005.2). Taxonomy (NCBI): domain Eukaryota; kingdom Metazoa; phylum Arthropoda; class Insecta; order Hymenoptera; family Apidae; genus Ceratina; species Ceratina calcarata. The sequence goes on along the minus strand of NW_017148872.1, from coordinate 163,319 downwards.
GCAATAAGATGTGAATAAAATAATTATTGCTGAAAGTCTCATTATTTTGAAGTGAGTGAATTATTTGCTAAAAACGATTTTTAACTAAAAGATTACCTTGAGCCCATCGTTTGAAAACCTCTTCTTTTACGGTATTGCCCCAGAGTAATGTTCTAATGGAATGTATGAACTCATCGTCGCACTGAACAACATTCTCAGCCATTATCCACGTTTTCCTCGATTAATAGAACATTAAGCTGCGTCACACGGATGCGAATTATTTTGAAGTAATCATAATATTCTTCGAAAAATCTGTCGAAACGTATTATTTTCGTTGTTCCTTACAAGAATTACAACTATATGGATAACCTATTTTACGAACGAAACAATCACACAGAATTATGCCATTTTGATCATTGACTATGAGCATCTGAAAGCGGCATCGATGAAAGCATAATCACGAAGAACTCTTCAGAAAGAAAATACGGACAAAGCGGCGCTAATTTTTCTCCCGTTCAATTATAAGATTTTCAATCGACTTAAAATTCTGCCTAGGTAATAATTAACGGAATACTTCTGTCTAAATACTATTCCTCTGAATCTTATGATTCTACAAGGAGCACTTTACTTTAAACGTAATTATATTTATAGCAATTTTTTAAATGTAAAAGGCCATGTCATTTTAGGTCGGTAGTTCAGACTCTGCTTCCATCTGCTTCGAACGTGTCTGGCAATCTATGCTTAGTAAGCTTCATGCGTTAAACGAAAGGCGGTTGTTTACAGCAAATACGCTTTCAAACTGGAGTGTATTTATATTCACATAGTGATTGTGTTACAGAACCAGATAGAACAGTTCTGTAAAACGTTTAATTTTCATTAATTGACTTATAAATGACGTAAAGCACTATGGAGACATTACTGCCATCAGAAATAGCTCGATTGGTTCTTGGTAAGTTCGCAAATACCTTTTGCGTCATATTCTAATAACCTGTCATTCATTAGAATGTAAATACAGTTCTTCCTTATAAATTCTACTTAAACTTTTATGATTGAATGAGGATTAGAAACTCCTTGTATCAAGCATTGTTCTATCATTTGAGAAATGATATGTATTGACTAGAATTTGTCTGAGAAAACAAAATGTCTGTACTGTTAAGAATTGAATCTTTATACCTAGGATCATGTACTTGTATTTTTTATTATAATCTTGAAATGTTACAAAGCTTATTTGCTTCTGTTATTCATTGTTATCCTCTGCCTGAACAATTCTCCAATTCATCATCTTGAAAAATGCATTTTAGGATACTTAGAGGCTGAGAAATGCATCGAGGTTGCTAAAATGTTTTTAGAGACTAGCATACACTTGCAAGAATGCCGTGTAGTTATATCAAATGGGAAACGGTTCTCCACTAGAGTCAATGGAATGGCTTTGGTCGATATCATTGAAAAGTATTTTGCAATCATTGGAATTGGTAATAATCATTCAGCACATAACCGGAATATAAAATTTGTTCTTATAAAAACAATCGTGATGTATGTTCACAGTGCGGGAACATGTCAACAAGATTACCGATTGCGAACAGTTAAAGCACTGTGGCGACGTACTGGAACAGTTAAGATTTTTAATAGAGGAGACTCGCGGTCAACGTTTCGTTGTGAACATCAATGTTCCTTCGCAGAATAGTACTCAGTCGAGTAGCAGTTCTCCCATGTTGTCTGGGAACATACGTAAAAGGCATCACAGTAACAGTGATCGCGAACGTTGTAAACGTCCAAAACTTGTATCAAGCTCGTCACAACCGCAGATGTTATCCTCTACTGATGGTACGGTTTACGTATTTATATGTAACACGTTGTTAAACTCATTCTGAACGCTTCATTACCGTTACAGTAGCTGCTTTCGATAACTTGGAAGTAACTCCGCTGAAGAGTTTACCTGGTTACATGGATATATTTGAACGGTCTCGGTCTGTCAGTGAGTCCAAGAAAAGCACATCGAATAATTCGTTGCAGCAAGGTTTGTTCAATGTAAGCATGTCCAATCATATGAAACTTAATGACTGAATTTTAATCAGATGACGTTCCGGATGTTGGTAACGTAACGGAAAATGTATGCACGGGGAACAGTGTAAAAGATTCAGACGTGCCTGCCAGATGTACCGCGGCGACGAACACGGAAGAGTTACTGAATTACTCATGCGTGGAGGTACAGACTAGTCCGTACGATACCCCAGAATCTGGATCAGAGACTAACGACGAGCCGATTGAAAACCTAAGCGTAAGCAACTTTTCGATTGAGATTAAAGTTTTATTATGTATTCACGAAAATCACGAATTCGTAATATTACAGTTATTGACCAAAGAGCTGTTGAACCGTACGGAGCTACAGGAACGAATCGCTGAGAATATAAACAAGGCGATACTTCCGACAGATACGTCTTTAAAGGAGGACGCAATGGTGAACGGTGAAGCTAACACATCTGTCGTGACAGAATTAAATAACGCGATTAAATCGATCGTAGAGGAGACCGAGTCCGATCCGATATTTGAGAAGTTTCTTGACGAGATCATCGGGCCGCATATAAGGACAGATACAAGCCCCAGCGTTGTTGATGATAGTGATAGTAAACCGAAGTCTCCTATCGAATCGAAGGAGAAACAGCCCGAAACAATTTCGAATACTGACAACTTATCTGAGAGAGGACCTTCAGTATTAGATAGTAAGCAATCAGCTGAAAGAATGGCAACAGTACCGTTGAAACACAGACTCCGTAGTTCTTCGAAGCAACAGAATGTTCGAAACGAAGATGAGCAACGAGATCAAGAGAGAGACTGCACGGCCTTGGAGGATATAAACGCTGCCGCGATATTAAGCATAATAAATGCGAATAGTATTAATAATAAATTGACAAATGAGAAAAAACTAGAAGACTGTACGAAGGAAACTGTATCAGCAGACATTCATTCATCGCTTATCCAGATTGAGAATAGGCTACCAGCATTGCAAGATCCGCATCAAAACAAAGATGAACAGTCCAAAAAAATAATGATCGAAGTCGATCGCAAAGAAGATGCTAACGTTGTTAAAAAAGTTGAGAGTGTCGAAACAGGGTCGAAGGTCAGAAAGACATACATGAAGAGAGCGCAGTATCCCGTTAAACCTGTGCAAGCGAGTGAAGAGATAACTGTCCCGACGTTAGTACTGGCTCCGAAGAGTGTCGTACTGCCGATGAGTTCCTTTATGCCTGTCAGTAGTTCGCGACTCGTTCCTATCGCTCCAAAGGATCCTAATATGCCAGATAGAAGTTTAATGGACAAAATGTATCTAACAACGGTGAATGTCGCGCAAAAGGTGTCACCATTTGTGCATAACCATCCGATTGTCACTCCGGAAAGCTTAATTTCTTGTATGATAACGATGGCATCGACGACAACGACAAAAACGTTGACTAGCACAACGATGGAAATGTGCCAACAGAACAATGACAAAGCGAGTAGCGATAAGGGTACTAGCGCATCCATTCGTACTGAGAATTTCGCTGGTAGCTCAGTTACGAATTCGACGACGTTCAGTAAGTCAATTAATGGGGAACTGATAACGCTGTACGGTAATGAGAATAACGCGAAAACATTGCTAGACGGTGCAAATGTGCCTTCGATAAATATAGAAGACAATATTAGCATATCTGGTTCTGGACTATCGCCTTACCTAAAGTTTAACTGCAGCAAGAGCAATCAAAATCAGAGCTTGTCGGACATCGATCTAACGCCCGCTGCTCCAGTCACCGAAGTAGCTGCACCGGTGACGGGCAACGATGTTAAGACGAAAAGTTCATCGACTCCTCGAAGAAAGGACAGTCATATAAGAGCTCTCGACTTCAACACTCCGATAAAAACGTCCGACGAAGCGATCAATGAAATTGGATTCTCGCATTCGTCTTCCAAGATATCGTCCACGACGCACGTTAAGTCTGTGTGCGCATCTCTATTCAAATCACCACCGTTCTCAAATGTCACGGTGAGCATGCATAAACTTCCTTGTACGCTACCAGTTCCAGCAAAAAGTTCCGTGGTGAAGCTTACTGGTGATTGTGGGAAACAGAATGGTCTTGATACGATCGCAATCGATGTTCCTGCTTGTTCGAACAACAACGTTCCTACCGAAAACAAGGATTCCAAAGTCAAGCCACGCGTGTCATCGATGAAACTTTCCAAACCTACTTGGGATGCAGATCTGCGAATGGCTTTGACAGCTGCTGACAACAAGATTGTTCAACAAAAGAAAACATCTGGCAATAATACGACCATAGATCCTGCGAGTACTACTAAATTAAATACCATTGGCACAGTTAAAAAGAATAAAAGCAATGCTTGCGTATCGAAAGTGAAAGATTTAGTCTCGAAGAAGGGATCATCTACCGTGGGAAGTACAGCTCCTGAGAAGAAGTTAGAAGAAAATAATATCCCTGACACGAGAAAAAACGATAATACACAGCTATCAAATAAAGATGTCAATGAAGAAAAGGATGCTAACGATAAATTACCAATGGCCAAGAAGGTGACCGATACTTTGCCGCAGGAAAAGAAGATCGTAAAAAAGTATGCTCAGATAAAGACATTAAAGACTAACTTGAAGAAGAAAGATAGCAAACCTCAAACTGACAATAAATCGTGTGGAAAGGACGAGGGTTTCTCGATTAAAACTCTCACCTCTTCGGACATCGACCAACAGTTACTACAATTGTCGAATTTGAACGAGTTAGGTACACCGGCAAAATCAGAAAACCCAATCGAACTCCCACCGACGCCTAGATTGCTCAGCCCAACCAGCAATATTACTATACCGTACACAAAATCCAACGAAGACTTGAGCAAAGTGCGTAGTTTCATAAGCACGCCGGAATTTCCAACGACACCCGGCATCAACTTGACTATGACTCCAAAAATTTCCGATGAAATCACGGTAGACGACGTGAAAAATCAAGAGCTTCATTCTTGTTCTCCCTATTACAAGCCGACTTCCGAAAAAGGTGAATCTTTTGAGAAATCGTTAAAGCTTAATTCGAATAACGATACAAAGCAGCCAACTACGAGTACCTATGGAGTTTGTGCACCAACGAAATTGGAGATAACGCAGTTTGAAGTGATCAAAGAGAATTTGCCGAAGGAGCAGGCTATAAAAGAGTTGAAAATAGCGGCTAGTAATTCGCGGGAATCGATGCAGCATCACACCGGGCAGGAAGCTAAGTTTGTACACGATGGTGAACCGGATATGAATATGAATAAACATACAATTAAAGAAGATGATAAAAAATATTCATCAAACAGCGATGAGTCGAACGAAAATATGAATGTTAGCAATACATCATCGAGTTCGTGTTCGTCTTCATGTTCATCGTCATCGAATTCATCCTCATCATCGACGTCGTCGTCATCCTCGCAACTTTCCTCGTCGAAGTCCCAACCTCCGACCACATCAAAGGCGACGAACTTTTTAGACAAATGTTCTCTCGACAAAAAATGCAACAAATCTTGGAACCAAACTTACACCGATACGAACGACGATTTTACAGTGACACGTATCGCAAAGATAAATGAAAAAACAAAATGTTTGGAGACTCAAACCGTGCCGGATGATCATTTAAAGAAGCATGAGTCTTCGCCATTGAAAACGTTTCCGATAACGGAAAACGAAAAGGATTTAAAATCTCATACCAAAGAAACGCCTGTGAAAGATGAAACTCTTTTAAATGAAATCGATATTTTAGAGACACCGAACAGTTCGAAATCTGGCATGGATAATATAACTAATTTAGCATCGAAGATTTCGGCACTGATATCTTCGGAGAACGAGAAGTTACCGAAAGTGACTAACAGTCCACATATTGAGAATGCGTCGAAAAATGTAAAGGAAAAAGTAAAAATTCGAAGTATAGAACGCGTCACGTCAGCCCCGTTAGTCATTTTGAAACCTCTCAACATCGTGACAAGTTCTCCCTCGTCGAAGAGTAACCACAAACCTGTGGCTATGGACGAAAAACTTGTTCTTCGATTGGAAGCGAAACGTCAACGGGTGATAACAAAATTTCGCGAAGTTTCAAAGACTAATCTTGCCAAGAAAAAGACTCAAACTCGACGGATTCTTAGCAAAGCTAAAAATGCTGTTAATTTAAAAAAAGAAACCGGACTTAAAAGTGCTTTGAAAAATGCTAGTACATTAAACAGTAAGAAAGATACGAAAATTGCAGAGTTAAATAGCAATAACAACCATGACAAGAGTGAACATATAAATGTCACAAACGATGTAATTGCAAATAGCAATAGCAATAATAATGCTGTCAGTACTAACAATATGAACAAGGACAATAGAATTTTTCTTAAAAAGGAAGATGAAGAAGAGCACAACTACTATCGCAAGGAGGAAGATTCGCTGAAACCGAAAAATACAGTCGATGCTAATGGTAGAACAAAGTTATTGGAATCGAAGTCCAAGCCAGCAAAAAGGAATGTATTAATTAAGGAGCAAGAGAAGCGTAGGATGTCTAATGATACCGAACTCTTAGCTGAACAACGTCCTAACAATAATATTCCTGATAAAGTCGAACGACAAAGAGATTCGGAGAACGGGAAGAATTTGTCGCACGTTCTTCAATGTTTAGAGCTCGTTCCAACTTGCAAAAGCGATAACGTAAAAGAATCTCAGTCTGTAAAATCTGATCAGAAATTAGATCTCAATAATGTGCAATATCATTTTGTATATGACGATAAGGTGAGCTTTAAAAAGAGGAGGCGAAGATACAACAGCGACGAGTTGAAAGTCGAGGTTCACTTCGCAGGCTGTAATGATGGCGTTAAAGTCTTGTCAGCGAGCGATTACGAAGAGATATTCGATTTGCAGCCGATATTAAAGAAAAGAAATTCTGAAACATCCCACAAAATGTTTGCCGACTCTTCTTCGGTGACAAAGAATATACAGCCGAAGCCTTTAGCGACTTCGTCACCCTTGGATAAACCAACTGCAGTTGCATGTAAAGTAAAGAAAGTTACTTTTCCAAATAGTGAAAAAGATAAGGAGAAAGATGTCACGCAACGTGACGTTAAGAAACGATCGAAACCAGATAAAACTCAGAAAATCGACGCAGGTAATTATCCCTGTGCCGTATATCATAAGTTGAAAGTAAATATATATAATACAGAAATTTAATAATCAAGTTATTATTATTTCAGATAAGGCTCCCAAGTTCACGAAAATTCCTAAGAGAAAAGTATCACAAGCGAAAGAAAGTAAACAGGTACGTGTATTTTTAATTTAATTCGTTAGCGTGAAAAAAGATGGAAAGCTTTTATAATACTTACTTCTTCGGTCTTTGCAGATGGACAAACAGCTATGTACAGCGGATCCTCAAGCATTGCTGAGCAATTTAGACCTAGATAAATTTTTAAATTCTGTTCATGGATCAGCATGAATTTTAATACAGAGTAGTTAAATTTGTAAAAATTTTAACGTCTAAAATACAAGCATTGTATGATATGTATATATATGTATAGTAACAACGCGTATTCAGTATTCATATCAAGTGTTTTAGGACAAATCAGGCTTAGTTTGATACCTTGTATAGTACAACTATTCGTATTGAATGTATATGTAAATAAAATCTGCATGATTTTACATCTACATTTTCATATACGATTATGTTCCAACGAATACTTCCCGCTTTAAATTCTTACTCTAATAGATTTTTATATATAGAACGACTTTTGTATTTTATATTTTTCTTTTTATTTTTTTACTTATACTTAGTAGAAAAGATTATGTGTTAAGTTAAGTTGTAAATAAAGTTTTCGTTGTTCTCATTAGATTTGTTATAAATAATTGTGTATTATCTACTCCTTTTACATTGGCTTCCAACACAATAAAATATAAGACTGCTTCGAACGAATACGAATTGCAGATTGCGAATGCAGATTACGAATATATATCATTATATAGATACATAATTAAAGATTTATTGGTTCCTTGACAACAAATCTTAAAACTAACTTGTATCAAATGTGTTACAGCGGTGTATTCGTATAAATTTTAAAAAAACGAAAACACTGCGCACGCCCTAAAAATTCTACGATGTGCCTATCACTACTCGTACATATATATATGTACATGTATATATGTAATTCCCGCCAAAACTCAGCCGAACACACACGTACGACCATGTTCGTGCGATTCTGACGGCCTAACATTACTTTGGGAACAATCGAGAGGCTACTGAAATAATAACGAGGAGAAATAATCAAGTAAAATGGGAGACGTTTCTAATTTGATCGATCTTTTACCAATTTATTATTCTCGATTGTTTCCATTCGAAGATTATTATCGTTGGTTGAGCTATGGCAAACGTACGTTTATTCTTATTTTTAATCTTTGGGAAACATAGCGCTCGCATTTTTTAGTTGAATTTATTGAAATCATGTTTCAGTGTCCAAATTCTCCCACAGAGAATTTTCATTCACCGTGATGGATGATATTTATTTACGTTTCCAGTCATATAAAAATCCACAAGAGTTGGAAACTGAAATCAAACGATTGCTTCCTTTTAAGATTGATTTAGGAGCTATATACAATATTAGGTAACTATTAAACAATTAACATTTTATATATAATTGTTATTAAGTAAATTCTAAGAATTTTGCTTTCGTTTAGTCCGAGGGAACAACATATGAATCCACGTTTTAGACCCGTAGAAAGAGAATTAGTTTTTGATATAGATATGACTGACTATGATGAGGTCAGGACTTGCTGTTCGGGTGCAGGCATTTGCTCTAAATGTTGGAAGTTCATGGCACTTGCTTGCAAGATATTAGATTCCTCTTTGAGACGTAAGAAACATGAATATTTTATTACATGATGAATTACATGAAAAATTTATGTATCAAAAATTTCGTAGTGGACTTTGGATATAAACACATCTTGTGGGTATTCTCTGGGAGAAGAGGTATACATTGTTGGGTGTGCGACAAGGCAGCACGTAAATTAACTGTTTCTGAACGTTCTGCAGTCGCAGAATACCTGCAACTCATAGAAGGTGGCGAATATATGGGTAAAAAAGTAAGGCTCGGTGAAAATATACCTCAGTGCATTAGGTATGTAATAATTTCGGTATTCTATTTATCCAAAATATCGTATATGAGAAATTAAATAATGTTTTAGACGGGCGCTACAAACAATAGAAAATGTATTTGTCCCGTTCTGTGTGGAGGAGCAGGATATATTGGGAACGGAAGAAAGAGTGAATCAATTTTTGAAAATAATTTCCGACGATGAATGCAGAGATGAATTGAAGTTATTGTTTGATAAATGTTCTTCCAGCAAAGCCAGATGGAATGCGTTTGTGAATTATATAAAAAATTTGAAGACTACGGTATTTATTTTGTCAACTATTAACAGATGATTACCTCTCCTAAAGATAAGATGTATCAGTTGGACGCTTTTAATTAATTTCAGGGTAACAAAAAATGGTCTCAGCATCGACATATAGTAGAAGAAGTGATGTTGCAGTTCGTTTATCCAAGGCTTGATATAAACGTGACTAAAGGGATGAACCATCTTCTAAAATCACCTTTCTGCATCCATCCGAAGACTGGAAAAGTTTGTATCCCATTCACCGCGAAGACAGTCGATAAATTTCAACCGGAGAACGTTCCCACGATTATGACATTGATTGAAGAAATAAACGAGTTCGATGAAAAAAATAAAATTGGACAGGACATGAAGAGGATAAGGGATTATAAGAAGACTAGTCTCAACAGATCGATGCACATGTTTCGTGAATTCATATGGAACCTAGACAATAAGGGAGATGATGACATCAGTAAGTGCTTACTTCTCATGTTTCTTTATGTAGTAACGAAAAAAAATTATAATGATTTTGCAGTAATGTATAAACACATAGATTTTGTATGCAGAGTTAACAAAATCCTGAATTCTATTATATTTCTTCAATGTTACTTAACTCAAATTATTACAAAGTTATGGCAGCGTAAATAGTTATGTATCTTTGATTTTTCAGGTGAGAAGATGGAATTCTAACATGCTCCAGTTTTTATAATAAGCTCTTTATGATATATCTTATCTAAGATTTGAGATGTAGATAGATAGTATTTATTATTAAATTCAGAAACATAATTTATAAGAAGAATAACTTTTTTACTTCATTTATATTATTAAAACTAAATATAATTGTAATTATTTTGTTTATAAATAAAATCAATCAAATCCTGAATCAAATACCACCTATATTAATGTAACAAGAGTGAGAAGACAACAGCGAGAGGCAAGAGAGAAAGTATGACCACGTAATCCTTATTCAGTATTTATTAATGGTTATCTTTCAATTCCCAGTATTGCGCATTGTCTAATTAGTAATACATACATATATCGCAAAAAAATATATGTAACGTTGGATACGTTATGATTCTAAATTTTAAGTCACGTGAGCACGTTGCGCAATCGTTATATCATGTTCAAATTATACTAAATTGAAAACAAATTTTTACGGTTATAACTTATTTCACTTAACGAAGTTATTCGTCGTTTATAATTCGTAATTAGTGCGTAATTATTATATATTGACATGATATTCACGTAGCAGAACGATCTAGCGAATTTCTGAATTACGGATTTCGATATTCGCGAATTCGTCATACTTTAAAACAGATTCTATTGATGTCTATTCCAAGTTGTGTTCAGTGTGTTAATCGTTTATTTATATCGCTGCCGTGCTGCATTTCCAGTCAACCGGCGGTTGTGGCATTTCGAAAAAAATTATATAATTCAAACTGGTGATAATAATTAATAAAATCATGGATGAAATATGGTTTCACCTGTCAAATCAATTCGAAGCACTTCAGGTAATTGCATGTTATGTTGAAAAACACTTTACCATCAAAATGTCTTCCTCGATAGAATAAGATTTACACAGTATACCAGCATGCAGATCTCTAATTTAAATAATAGATTTATTACATTAATATTAGTGGTAGTTATAAATCATACTTTATGGAAAGTTGAGGTTGTACTATGAATTTGTTTCGATAGATTCAAAGTACATTGGTTGCACATCAAGGACAAGAATGGGCTTCAGTATGTTTAAAACAGACCAGAGAATTATTTTACAAATTATTTAATAATAATCTAAACAGGCACCATCTCAAAGATGTTCTACAGCATGTACCTGTTTGGATTGAAAGAATTTGGAAACACCTGCAGTATCAGTATTATAGTGCTCATTTTAATATCATAGGACTTTATTCGCAAGTAAAAGATGTGCTGGACGATGAAGGTAAGTAGGAAAAGATCATTTAATGTTGATTGAGTAAAAACAATACAAGTAAAATCGTTATAACTCAACAGACAATTCCTTTCTAGTGGCAAGAAGAGAATTCGCGTTTTGCCTAGCAGGCTTAATTGTTGGAATTGTAATTGGTTATTATGCTGGTATTACTTGGGGACAAATGTCTAATCATGTGTACTCTATAAAAGCTATTGTGTGTCATCATTATATTGGCATTAAGGTATCAGAGTGGACTTGAAATATAATTTAAAGAATGTAATACAGGCATTTATGCTGTACATGTATCATAAATGGCATAGGGAGTGGATCTGACAGATGATGCAGAGATGCCTATGATTCAGAAGTCTAATGAAATACTGGTACAAGTTAAAGCAGCCTCTCTCAATATTGTCGATACAAAAATTTGTTACGGCTACTCAAAGATCTACAGACGACTCCTTAATTCTGGTGTAAGTAATTTGAAGTTATTTAGCAATATGTAATAATAAACGTAACGATTAAAATTTATTTATTTATCTGTTTTAGAAATCTAGAGGACTTCCCGTGACATTGGGCAGAGATTGTACTGGAATAGTGATAAGTATAGGACAAAGAGTTATCAATTTTGATATCGGGGACGAAGTATTGATAGCTGTGCCCTCGTGGGCTCCTGGTACTATGGCCGAGTATATAGTCGTTCCAGAAACTCAAGCAGTTAAACGACCAAAGATTTTTTCTTTCGAAGCATGTGCAAGCCTTCCGTACAGCGGGTGTTTGGCTTGGGATGCTCTAGTTAACAGATCCGTAATCGAAGAAGGCAATGCAAAAGGGAAACGGTACGAGTAACTTCCAAAAGATGAATGCACGTTTCTTTTTCCAGTACAAATAGAAGAATGAAAATAAATATTTTAAAACTGAATACTTTGCAGGGTACTTATATGTAGTGGGAGTACTCCTGTTGGTCTTATTTTAACTCAACTGGTTAAACTGTGGGGTGGATATGTGGTTACGGTGTGCAGACCGAATGCCATTCCGAGATTACAAGCCTTAGGAGCAGATTGGGTTATATCACTGGATGGTACAGATATTGAAGAAAAGTTGAGACCCTCTAAAAAGTAAGTGTATAACGTGTTTGATAGTAATTCGTTTAGTATACTGACATCGAATCATTTTTATAGATTCGATGCTATATTTTATACCGGAGGTGAACGGATCAACGAACGTGTACTAAGGAAATGGTTAATTCCTTACGGATCTTATGTCTCCACAGTTCCCGAACAATTAACATCCGACTCATTGGGTTTTATATTTGGAAGCATTTTCGCTGGATGTGTACGAATCAAGTTACTGGTGCAGGTACACGAAATCATGTGCGTAACGATGTATTGGCTATACAGTCAATCCCAAAAGTTTATGCACTTTAGAAACGCATTTTTTAAAAAGAAATCAGACGTCGGAAAAACATTGCTAATAATAAACAACAACAAAAATTTTCAATTTTTCCGAGATTTTTCCAAGGGGTACCCCTTCATTTTCTTCCAAATTTTCGTTTTTGGCCAATAACTCCCAAACCATTGGACATACGGAAAAATTGTATAGGACCTTTCATGTAGAGGAC
>NW_017148872.1:133315-149312 GCF_001652005.2 Ceratina calcarata | reverse complement strand
GAATATTATTTGCAGTACATCTTTGGATTTAATATGCATCAGTGGAAAGAGGGAGCGAAGATTAATATGACGTATGTGCAAGCGTTATGCGATTTAATCGATGCTGATCAGTTACAGATAGTTGTAGACAAGGTGTACAGGCCACAAAATATCATACAGGCATTAGATCACATATTGGATGCCGATGCCATAGGTAGCACTGTAATAAGGTTTCAGTAACTATTGAATTATTGTAAAATAGATTTTCAGTTTCATAAATACATGATTATCATATTTTTTTATTAACATGTTGTAAATAATAGAAAATGCCTAATCACTGCCAATTACCATCCAATGTTAATGCAAATCGTTTGAGGTAATTCAAACAATTTATATATGAATATATTTGTACATTTGGTGCTAAAATCAAGACTGAGCGAATATTTAAAAAAAAAAATAATGTACATAAATGCGTAATTTGAGTGTTATTCACTGGGGAAGGGAATCAGTTTAGAATATACAGAAAACANGATATTTATACTTACTTTACGTTTTGGAGAATTCTGACTCGGCAGTACAGTAAAGAACGAATCTAATCTGCCTTGAGTAGAAGTATTTCGAGCTTTGTGCAATTTTTTTGCACCATTCCTCACTCTTTCTTCGCTGAATTGTTTATCACCGCATAGGTATTTTACTAAACCTTCTTCATCCGGGTCTGACCATTTCAACTTATGAAAAAAGAATCGTTTATGAACATTAATATGTACATTTGTTATAGAAAGTAGGTACATGTACTGTACGTAGATTAAATTATATTCACATCAATTGTCGCGGGATCTGTTATTTCAGGCTCTTGAAATAATAATCGAGCTTGCTTGTAATTCCAGTCTTCAGGTATCGTATACTTTTTACTATCTATGTTTTCCACAATCTTTTCGAGCGACCGGTGTGTTTTAATTAATTCAATAGCACGTTTTGGCCCAATTCCTCTTATGCTGTTTGTGTAATCGCAGCCCAACATTATACAGAGGTCAATAAACTGGAAATAATTGAAGTAACATTTGCAATAGAAATATTTAAATAATATTATCGATATGTTTGCCAGCTTAAGTGCCAAACCCTTACAGATTAATAAAATAGTAAATCAGATCGTATCATTTACGTACTTCATCATTATTCAATTCAAGCTCAGCTAAAACTTTATCATGATGAAATTCCTGTACAGGCATTTTTCTTGCTTCGCTAAAAGTTAATCGTCGTAATAAAATGTTACATCCAAAGGTAAGAGCATCCATATCTTCTGTGGCTGTTGCAAAAACTTTGTCAGCCTTCACTAAAGCAGCACATTGCGCCTCTGCTTCACATGGAGCCTGTGAGATTAATATGTTAATATAAAATTGATTTCTCTTTCCTTCCTGTTACTTACATCAATATAAGGAATTCCCATCAATTCCAATAACTGTTTAGCTTCATTTGCATGTTCCTTTGTAACTTTTACCAGTCTTCTGTTGTACTTCTCTACATCTTCCGCATTTCCTAAAATATTCATAACGCGAGGGCTTAGGATTTATTAGTCTTGTATTAAATGAGATGGAATAAATATATTTCTTCAATTACCTGCTTCTTCAGCTACTTGTAGAAGTTTCTGAGCCTCTTCCCTCCTTTCAGCTCGCTTATTTAATTCGTCACCTTTTAAATTCGGTGGTTTTCCATCAAATACATATACAGGTTTTATACCTTGTTCTACTAAACGTATTGTTCTATAAAATATACCCATCAAGTGACTGGAATGAAAAGAAATAATAGAATTATTGTTATTATAATGGTATATCGTAAAATTTCTTGTTGGAGTACACGATACCTTGTTGTCTCTCCATCTACGGATGTCAGTTGTGCACCTTCGCTTCTTACAGCGATAAGAAATTGATACAAGCACATAGATGCATCTATGGCTATTTTACGACCTAAAACAATAAGCGTGAAAGCCAACTTTTTATAAACTTAAAAATGCAAAAACCGTTTTACCGTTCTATTGTATGTGTACATACCGAAATAATGTTTCAGTTCTCGTTCTTTAATAGCATTCGGTGCTACATCCGCAATTAATTTTGCCAGGCCCAAAATACCCATGATGATAGACAACAGTTGTAGTTCAGATTATTTGTACAATATGGAGACGTCAAATTACTGTGGTTGGCGAGTGCGAAGCAGTAAAAGCATTTTCGCGCCTAAATAGATGAGTAACATATGTACCAGGTATCAGGGTCAACGCCAACGATGCCACCGGTAAGCGGTACAAAATGTTCCTAGGTAGATTCTCTTGTTATGAATTCGACATTTTAAATTTCTTTCGTGAATATTAATTGTTTCCTTTGTATTTTCTTAATGTTTTAAGGTCTTTAATACAGTTTCATAGACTACTTTACAATGTGTAACAAGTTTTATTTAGAAAGATGTTCTTAATGCAGAGATATTTCTGAAAAATTACTACATCATCTACGAACAAAATAATTTTCGTCTCCCTAGTTTTGCTTTTACCATGAAGAGTGACCAACCTACAACTTCTTCGGCCCGTTTCTCCCCGTTTCCGGTCTGCTTCGGCCCGTTTCAACCCCTTTCCGGTCTGCTTTGGCCCGTTTGGCCCTGCTTCGGCCCGTTTTAGCCCGCTTTGGCTCATTTGGCCCTGTTTCAGTCCTATTGGCCTGCTTTCGCCCGTTTTGGCCCATTTTTACCCGTTTTAAGTCATTTCGGTTAAATATTCTCTAATTATCTGATCTTTCTTTAAGATCTTCTAATACTTGTCATATACTGTTAGTGGGAGGTACTGAAATCCTTTTATTTTTGTATTAAAATGAGAAAGAAAAATGTGGAAGGCAGGTTTTACGACTGTATAAAATACCAATACTTTATTTCTCAATCGACCGTGCGACACAGCACGCACAAAAAGTGGGATATGTATGTACAAAGTCAATTTGTACCTGGCATTCGTTTATCTCTGTCGCCTGGTACAAAAAGCCGATCGCGCACCTACCGATTAAAAATCTTTTTTTTTCCTTTTACTTGCTAGATTTAAAAAGTAACGCATAACTGTTGGTTACATTCGTAATCATGTTTTTTTTTCATCCTTTCGCTTTTCTTTTTCATTCACGCTGCACACTTCTTCGCCGCCAGTGAATTTAAAAAAAACAAATAGACAAACAAGGAGCTACACATGCTGCTTCGAGCGGTAAATGCAGGTGCTTGAGGTATATCAGTGGTATATACATACGTCTATTTTGCGTGTTGCTTTGCCTTGAGTAAGGATGTTTAAAGAAAAGAAAATGAGAACAAGTTGACAAACGATAGACATGGAATGACGAACAAACGTACAGAGTACAGTCCATCGATGCGAGTAATCGAAGTACAGCATTTTTTGAATTTATATAAATCAAATCTGCACTATAGAAAGAGATTTATCCAGGATTAGCTTAAACGATTCGCAGTTCGCGATTACAATTGTTCAAGTGGGTTCTGTGCTCGCATCGAAGTAGGGAATAACGAAAATGAGAAATCGCTGATTAATTACAATAAAAATAAAGGAAAGGAATTGTGACGTGATATGGATATGCAAATAGTTACAATGTTTATATTTCTTTCTTTTGCTCGGTTTCAAAAGAAGGAAATGGATGTCACAAGCTCGCTGTGTTCTTACAAAGCTAAAAACGGGGCGGAATAACGGGGTTGTTCGATTGGGACGAGACACTATCCATGCAAAACAGGTTCACAGAGTCGCGGTTCTCGAAACGATTTTGCCCTGGCGAGCGATGATTTTTTTTTAAACAATTAAACATTACAGAAATATTTCTCATCGTCCATTTCTGTCTTCGTATTATGATGATGAATATTCAATAACTGAGCAGATTCAAAGACTATACAACGGAACAGAAAGTATTTAATGCACAATGATTGAATGAAATGATGTAACAAAACGAAAATTAGTAACATGATCTAATTTTAGAAATCGTATTAACACAAATTGTCCATTTGTATAATTTCAAATTGCTCTAAAATCTGTATGTTCAACAAAATGCTCATATAAAATCTTAAAAAAAAATCAAAAGCAGAATCTTGCTCTATACTCGAAGTTTAATACCAAATTAAATTACCAGCTTTTAATAATCCTCGATGGACGATATAGAAGTTTTGATTAAAAAATTTCATCGGACTCACGGATAGAACTCGCGTGAGAACCGGAGACCCTGCATCAAAGACCTGTCGCTTCCGGTTTATAATTAATTTGCTCGAAGTTAAAATTAATTCTGATGCGTCCCTTCCGCTGTCTCTCGACAATGTTCCCATTCTTCCAAGGTACATAATGATACGTGTTTTAGAAATATACAAATATAATATGTATATACATAATATACGAAGTATTTCAACAGAACGGACTTCTTAATTGAACACAATACTTTTAATTAAACATGCAGTTATAAAAAAAATCTGCAAACCACTGAATAATTCAGAGTTCTCTTCATACAATAACTATCAAAGAATATGTCTTTATCACTTGATGTAAATCGTTAAATTATTAATCATTTACAGACACATAATTTTATAATGAATTGTTTGTGTTTCTGAAAAGGTAAAACATCCTACTGAAACACTCGTATAAGCGTATATATACATATACATAAGTGCGTGCACAAACGAACGCATTATCATACGCTAGTAGTACAAGTATGAAAAAGGTCAGCCATGCTTACACCAGTCTGGGATATGTTGTCCCTACCTTAATCTATATCTCACTCTCATCCTCTCGCGTTCTACATTATACTAAGATTTGGTTACTTGAAATGTATGATACTAACTAAGATTTCCGCATTGTGGCACTAGACTATCCCTTTCCGGTTTTTTATTTCCTGCCTCTAATAGTTCGGAATGCGCGGATTCCTTCTCTTGAGCACGGACCACTGGAATGGTCCGCTTTTCGATCCTTCCTCTCGCGTCTTCAGCAGACCGTTTACATTTGCATAAGTTCTGTGAGACAACTTTTAGTTCAGCTCCATTCCACGCATTTTAAGTACTAACATAGTTTTCTTCTAGGTATATGATTTATATGAACGTTGGCCGCTGACCTCAACCACTATCGTTCCAATTTTCTTCATTTTACGATATTGGAATTTGTATATTCTTCCACTACTTGTTTATTTATTTATTTATTTTTTGGAATGGTTGCATTTCGGGAGCTTAATTACTACTGGCGATCTAATTAATTATACGTACATACACAGCGGTTTATAGATTAATGGGGTACTTGAAACGTTTACATCCTGTTTCTGAGTAGCGATAAATATTTTCTTTTTTAGCGACGGACGATAGTAGCTGAGGCTCGATTCTGCTGGCGCTGTGGATCTAATTAGAGCGTTTAGGCTTTTTATCTTGTCCACATATGAACAGATGCGCTTCCAAATTTGGAGTTTGAAGAATCTGATGATCGTTTGTGTTATAAATGAAATTAAACGTCAAATGTTAATTAATTGGAATTATCTATATCAATTTTGATTTGGAACTTCAGATAATCGATCTCTTCCAAACATTAAACGGAAATTCTATAGTGTTCGTTCTAAAACCACACACAGCACCAGAACGGTCCAATTATTATATGTTTGAGATTGTATCCGACTTCTTTCTTTTACTTTTCAAGTCTGCTCACTCTGCCACATTACTTGTCGTTATATCTTACACGGACTAAATGTTAAATCTTAATCGTACGCCTCGTATAGCTTACCTACATATGTACAGCCGCGGTTCGAGGGAAAGAACAGTCAGCCAGACAGTTGGTTTCAATTATCAAATTCAGTGCGATATGAATAACTCGAAAATCAAATACATCATTAAGAGATGTTTACTGCGAATTAAATTTGATAGTCGCAGTTTAATTATAACATTAATATTTTTCGCATCTCAATGGAACCAGTAATTGTTTGAATTACCAATATCATTTTTTAGTACACAAAACGATTTAGAAATTAGGAAATATTAACCAAACGCTTAGAACTCACTCGAAAAGTCCGAAACCATTCTTCTAGATCTTCGTGAACCCTTCCTTCGCCCTGTTTCATTCGCTTCCCATTCCTCGTGGAAAATTCGACGCAGACACACACGTGCAGTTCATAACACATCCACCGCGTTTATATATAAAGGGGATTTCGCAGACACACTCGCGGGCCGACACAACCGATCTTAGGAACCGAACTGGAATAACGACGGGTCGCGCCACAGCCCCCATCAGGGGGTTGAAACGAAAAAAAAAATTCATTTGGATAAATGATTAGCGTAAATACGAATGAAATGAAAGGATTTATGCACTTTCTGTCGCCTAAAACGCTTCCCTGTTTCATTCGACCTTGCCGTAACGCTTGCTCACTCAAAAATCGACCTCCCGTTTAAAAATAAAATAACTTTCTTTCCACGTTCCAAATTTCTTGAGAGTATCCACTCCGTTTCAAATCTGGTCCACGACTCTTTACAGAAACTCTCGCGAGACTTTAATTAAAAGTAACCAGAAATTGGTTTTTAAAATATAAAAAAAAGTTATTCGACTTTCACTTGAGAATATTCTACTTATTATCTAGCTTGAAATAATTCGAACACATTTACACTTTGTATCTTCTTGTTCCTTACGCATGCTACGTATATCGTGATATCTCTCTTCCTTGTACACGCACACCTCGTGTATAATATATAATGTGTACATATGCGTATATATATTTATATATGTATATATATATTCATTTTCCTCGTATGTATAGCTATGTACAAAACGCTAGGTGACTCCAACATGACTATGTGCATTTTTTCTCTTGTTTTCTGCTTTTCCTATCGCTCCTTTGTTTTAGTTCTGCGAAGGAGAATTCGATTCGCGTATATTACTTTTTTTTTAACTTACGAGTAAATGATACAGAAATTACGTGTAGTGGTCGTTTCGTCGTCCGGCTACTAAAAAAAATATTAAGTGTATCCTATTACGAAATAGATGCGTAAAGCGTATTGCATTGCCTTCCCTCAAACGGCACGCCTTTCCGTCTCTGCTATCCTTCAGTACAACTCGAAATAAGTTTTAGCTGTCCTCTCTTTTATCGCCATTCACGATATTCCGGTTTTGAAAGATTTACTATACCCTTTTTTCTGTTTTCTTACGATTCCAGTGTCTTTTGCCCATCATTTTTTTTTAATCAGGCTGACAAGCTTAAATTATTTACGACTTATTTTTATCGCTGACTAATTCGTTCAATCCCCTGCTTATTAGTTTATATTCTTGCCTCATCATTTAAAAAACGTTTACTTTGACTGTCAAGAATTTTCCTCGTGAAATCAGGATAAAATTGAATTTGCAGAGGATTGAAAATCGAACGTGGCAACAAAGGAAATCTGCATTTTTTTGAAGCTCGACATCTTCGGCCGACAAATCTACAGAAAACTTAAATTGCTTTACGAAAACGAAAATATATAATAGAAAAAACAATCGAAGGAAAAGAGAACTCTAGGTATCCACTAGAGATCATGATTCGAGACGGACGTACGGTCTCTAGTAGCGTGCTTAAAAAAAAACGGAAACCGATTCCCGATAACTTCGTACGATCCTCGCAAATTAAAAAACATCGCGTAGATACAACTAAATAACAAAGCGGACCCGAACGAAACTTTAGGTCCTCGTTTCACGCCGTCCGACGCATTCGCGTTTTATACGTACAGCTATGTATAAAAAATGATTCTGCACGCGGAATCACGATTCCATCCGGCACAACACGTGTTCGTCGCTCCGGCATAGCTCGATTCGAGAGTAAAAACTTCAACGGGCAAACGGACAGCTCCATTGACCGATGCACAATTGTTTTCAGTCAATCACCATCGACTCTATTAAAATATCTCGTAAACGTTGCGAGTCGAACGTATGCAAAATAATTTACCTTCGCTCGGAGGTTGTTCGGTGAACGACGATACTTTCCACCCTTACTAAAGTTCTGCGAAGAGGCCATATGGTTTAAGAAAAAAATGTCTCTAGCCTCGTCATTGACTGTCTCCCAGTTCTCGAATATTTTTCAATGTACAGAACGCGTACACAACAGCGTACAGAACACATTATATTAACTTGTATCGACTTGTCTCTTCCGTCTCACGACGGTGGCCAAGGGAAACCGGTGACCGAACGACGATTGAATCAACGGACAATAAGCACAGCTACGTTTACATAGGTAGATCCCACCATTCAAGAATCTTCTTCTTTGTCTTCTTCCTCAGGCTTATTTTCTTCTTCGCTGGTCTTGAATTTTTTGCTGGTCGAGGGTCCCTGAACATCGTCTTCTTCTTGATCGCTGCTGGATAACGAGCGTTTCTTGGCCTTCAGGCTCAGCAGAGAGTCACCCTGGCCAGAGTTTCCCTCAGCGGCGTCTCTCAAAAATGGATGTTCCTCACATCGGTCGGCGTGCCCGCCTTCTTCTCGTGTTCCAGGACCTTGTCCTGGCTGGTGCTCTCGTCCCCCAGTGGCCTCTGCGGCGCGCTCGTCGTCACCGAAGTACTACTACTGCTCTCCTCCTGCTCCACTACCACTTCTGGTTCTTTACTAGGAGCTTCCACAGCCGACGACGTACCACCCACCGCCTGGGAGACCATCTCCTCGATTTGGACCAGGCAGCCCTGCAGATAGTCCTGGAAATCATAATGAAAACCATTACTTCATATTTGTATCAGTTCGAACAAGAATTAAGGATGATCTTACAATATTATTGAACTATATTTAATCAATAATTTTTATTTGTTTTGTAATTTTGAATTCTTTCTAATGACTGATCAGCGATTAAAAGCAATTTTCATGAAACAGACATTGCGTTTGTGTACGATATGATTCGGATCCGTTCAGGAGACGCTAAGTTCGAGGGATCGTTCACGAATTTCAGCAAAACATCGCGTAAAAACAAGCGAAGACGTAGCAGGTGTCGGGCACATGTTCGCGGTGAGAAAAAAGGAGCGGCGGGCGTGTCAAGAGGAGGGAAAAGGCCATTCGAAACACGGGCAGACTATACATTCGTGCGATGCGTCGCGTGCAAACAAAGTGCACGCGTGAATGGCTCGGCATGGGGTCTACGCCCTGCAATATTTTTCAACGCATGTGTGTTTAGAGAAGCAGGAAGACGTTCCGCGAACAGTCGCGCCGTCTTCAACCACCTGCCCCTCTTCACAATTTTCATTCATAAAATTCGGCTCATTCAAAGTTTTCTTATACAGATGCGAGATGGAATCCTGCCTACTTTTATCTCAATATTTTAAAACACCAAAATGTATTCCGTTATTCTATTTGTCGGTATGAATACGCACATGAAATTTATTTATTATGAGTCGCTGAATAGATTTTATAGCGGACAGGCTATATTTTCGTTGCTTTATTAATCCCATAAACTTATTAGGTTCGCATCTCGAATGGAAGGTATTATTCTTAACGTACCTGTTCGATGGCTGTGATACGTGTTAATTCGGCGAGGAGTTTTGCAAGTCCGAAGCCGCTTTTGCCAGTCCAGTCGAGACCGTGGAGAGCGGCTGCAACACTCGCCGCCGCGATCATGCTAGGCGTGTACATCGCGAATTTGTACTCTGAAAACAATAAATGAACAAGATATGAATACTTTCTCTTTTGTCTTTGACTTATTATAGGAATAGTAAAAATTTATTGGGGTCGTTGTTAAATGCAGAAGTAGTATTCTTGTATTAATCTCAATTTGTTAGCCAAATTCACTTGTGTGTAAACAGAATTTCCCAAATCGCTGCTTAAATTCTAAACACACGTCCTCGGCATACCAGAGGACACGAATGCGGAATACGAAATGCCTCCAAAAAACCGGTGAGAGGAACGTGTCTCCAGGTATTAGAAATATGGTCGAAGGAACTATCGCTATTTCATAAGAGCCACGTTTCCAGCCAGGAACAAAACGATCCTAACATTCTGTTGGAAACGTTTCTACCGTCGAGAGGATAGAAATCTGCTAATAGAACAGCAGGTAGACGTGTCCTGAAAAAGGGGGCTTCGAAACGAGATTTATGATGCTGGAAAGTGTAGCTTGTAGGGGGGTCCACGTCTCCAAAGGTTACCGACAGAATAAACACCGGCCGTTTTCTCTCTTTTTCGTCTTTTTCTTACCGTTTATTGCTAGTACGAGCGTGAAACCTTTTGCCACCTCGGCGTGGGCAACGTGCGACAGCCGCGAAGAGCTGTTCCGGATGAGAACCGGACACGAGATGGCAAACAGTCGAAGTCTGTGCCTTAGAGAGTTCGTAACTGGTCGCAAATCTTCTAACGGTACCTATTTCTGGTCGAAAAATTGCCAACACGGAACATTCTAACAAAATTTCGAAGAATCTGAAGGAGTACCCCTTGAAAAAATATCGGAAAAGATAAAAATTTCTTTTTCTCAAAATTTTGAAAAATGTTTCAAATAAAAGTTGCAGGTACTGGTATTATTTACAAAAAAGATCATATACAATTTTATTCTATCTCGAATACTTTAGAAGTAATCGATTAATCATTTCATCTATCGTCAATTAAGACTGCCACTCTTTAGTAATCCTTGGTGCCCGAACGGACAGACGGAGCTGAAATTTAACGGAGAGCAAGAGCATGCCGTAATAAAGCCATTAAGAATGGAATTCCACGAAGCCCGGTCTTAAATTTGCAGAGCCGCGAGACAGAGAAAGGGGTACAAAGACAGAGAGAGAGAGAGGAATTATATGTACCGCTCCCACAGGTGCATTCTTCTTCGGTAAACTTTGAATCAGACGATCTTTAAACGTAGATCACCCTTGCCTGATTGATCACAATCTTTTTCTTCCCATCTGTAAGTTTACCTTATCTAAAGCAATTCTACTCGGTTTTAATTGCAAGTACTGTTCTGCTGCTTTTTACTTTCTGTTTTTCTTTCTCACGCAAGCAGTCTTGCGTACTTTCTTGAAGTACCGTACCCTCGGCCGATTCTTTTCAAGGTTCTGGTTCTCTTTTGGTACACCTTTCTTGAACTTCCACCTCACGTATTCTACCATTCTTCTTCTTTTCATTTTCTCTTTTTGTTTTCTAGAGCTTCCTTCCACCGTTCTTTTCTTGCGGATCTCCTTCCTTTCCATATTTCCAGTCGTCCTTTCATCCCGCCGACGCGGCTCTGCTTACTTAAGTTCCTTCTTTTCGCATTCTACATTTCTTTAGTTCTATTCTACTTATTACCTTTCTTTCGCTTTTGATATCAGGCCTTTTCTTTTCTGGCTACCAATTTTTTGTTTGGCACGTTTGATATTACTTTGGCAGTATAAAAAAAGAGCAAAATTTTAAGAGAAGAGAAATAATAGCAAAGCTTGCCAAATACGATGACCGAGTATGCCTATGTAGATAATTAAGTAAATTATCCATATCGATTGTCCTTTCCTAAGCGTTCTCCCTGACACTAGCGTCAATGTAACAGGCATGTGATTTCGCATGACACGATGCTGATAAGGTGTTTCTACCTCAAACCCAAAAAACGAGTCGCGAGCAGGTTCACGGACCTTGTCGCGATTCAAGGAAGCGGCTGGAATTCGTGGCGCCGTTTGCTTCTCTTTTCGTCGCTGAAAAAGAGGGTCAACCGAGCAACCGGCTACGCAACGCGTCCATACGTACTCGAAACCGGGCGGTTCGGGCCAAGCTACCTAGTTTGGCTCGTGAGAAACAATCATCGTCGTCTCCCTAGTCTCCGTCCTTCCTCTTTTCTCCGACGAACGAGGGGGGACCACCGAGCCAGACGACGAAGGACGACGCGGTCCTTGCTTTTTGTTGCGTCGTAGCACTCTTGTAATAACAACCAACCGGCAGCGGCCAGAAAGGGGATTTAAACGTGGATCTCACCGTACGTATGCCGTACACCAGTCGCCCCTTTCTTCTTCCACCGCTTCTTCCATTTCTTCTTTCGATTCCGCGATTTTCCACCGAGATCGAACGCTCTCCGTTTTTAGAAACATTGCTGCCCGAAATATTTTAATAATTGCCTGTGAACTCGTCCTCGCGGATCTCCCTTTTCTTCATGCGAGCACCGCGTGAGAACAACACAACCTCGTTTCGTTTTCAAATTTAAATATCATTTGGGTACAAAGACGTCATAATTCATTAGTATGAAGACATATACGTAGTAATCTACTGATTTTATTTGACCAAGTACAAGAAAATTGTGCAAGTTTACTTTCATGTTCCAGTATGTATGTACTAGAAACGTGTTGGTTTCCGCCGGGTGCGTTCTATGCGGTACCGACGTAGTATAGCTATTCATTAATGCGTTAGTTAACGATGCACGTTCCCGATTGTTTACGATACCGCGGCATGGTTCTAACGAGGCAATGTAGGCCCGCGGCGCTAAGGAATTGCATTTTTCTTCAAAACACGTTGTTTGATCCCTGATAAAGGTTTTATCCTTTTCCTAATCACTTTCTCAAGACAGAATTTTGCGTTCCTTGATAGAATTTCAAAATAGATAAATATGATTGATTATCGATTGAACCATTGATTTTATATCATATCATATTTCATGTTGCATAATCGATATTTTAATCACATAAGACACAGTTCCAAGTTTAGTACAAAACGAGAATAAAGAGAAAATGTATCAAAAATGGTATTATCACTAGCTGACGTGCTGTCGAGGTAAAAAGTAGAACACAGATAGAATTTCGTTAACGCTACATTAGCAGGTAAGTAAAAATTCATTTTCTTGTTAAACACTCTTATCGCGCGTCCGCGATGATTAGAATATTATGAAAAATGAGGCATCTGACGGCATGTAATTAAAAATTACCTAATAAGTAGAACGAAAAAACTAGAGCAAATTATAATTCTGTTTTTTAGAGCTCGGTATCTACTCGCGGCGACACCATAAATAATTAAAAACCTTTTTTCACAATCGCCTTAGGCTGGTAATGCACAGTTGAATTCAATGGAAATTGTATAACACGTCTATTTCAATAATCAATATCTTCGTGACGTATTACAGTACTGTGAATGAGGGAAAATGTAGGTCTTGCCTAAGAAAACGTGGATTGATGTCAATGTACGCAACGTGAATGCAAAATGTTTCCTGTGTTTGATACTTAATTTCATAATTAATGAAGCTCGTATTCTCGACCCACAAACATGTAACGTGAAGCTACTACGTCCTTATGAAATCTTTAGTAATTATAGAATTTCAACTAATCGTAAGATAAATAATTTTTTCGCATTAAAAATATTCATATCATATAAGTTTCTACTTTAGAAATTGTTTTAAGAAATACTATAGGAAAAAGCATGGTAATCAGGAATATTTTACTCACCTCTGGCGCTGAGGGCGATGAATGTCTGCGCGTGCCTCCTGACCATCACCGGGTCCCAAGTACGCGGCACTGGCAGTCTGTGAAGGATGTGCATCAGGAAGTCGCCCGGTGTCACGGCGGACAATTCCCATTTGAGCTTCGAGACGACCAGCTGTTCCCACCTCTGTAACAATTAACCAGACGAGGGATGTTTAGACACATCAAATCCCATGTTGCAGCGTCACAGTGTGCCGTTACACATTGCAAGAATGTACTTAATTATGCATTGTTAAGTGTTAAATATAACCACGTGGCCACAGAAGAGACCATTATCAAAAATATAAAAAAATGTATATTTATGTAGAAATAAATTTGCATGAAAAGAGGCTGTGATAAAACGTTACATTTCATCCTGAATATGAATTCATATGAGTGTACAAAGACTTTTGGTTGATACTGTACGCACGGACGTTAACGTAACAGTGTACACACGTTCTCTCGGTTTCCTTTCGGCCTCGCGGATGCGCTCTGCTCGCTCGAGTACGTCGTAGTACCCCCGTTTTCTCTCGACCGTGAAATTACACGCCGACTATACTACGCGGAGTACTACGCGTCCTTCGGCTTGATTAAAAGTCCATTGAATTTCGTGGGTACGTACGTACGCGCGTATACACGAACGCTATTACTATGTATACTCAAGGCCCCAAAAGTCTTACGAAACGACGTGACGTGACGGCAACGGCGTGACGCGACGGTACGGTGAACGCGGTTTTCGTCAGCTCGCCAAATAAAGTGCGACGGGTCTCCCAATCCTC
Source organism: Ceratina calcarata (assembly GCF_001652005.2). Classification (NCBI taxonomy): domain Eukaryota; kingdom Metazoa; phylum Arthropoda; class Insecta; order Hymenoptera; family Apidae; genus Ceratina; species Ceratina calcarata. The sequence continues at coordinate 135,186 of NW_017148872.1, read as the reverse complement.
TCACAGTGTTCGCAGAATCGTAGTTTAAGTCAACGTTGGAATCAATAGATTCGATAGATTTGGATGAAGTATTTTTTTTTTTAATCGTTACTTTTAATCATATGAGCAGAATAAGATTTGAATGTAAATGTGCTTATCAATATTAAAGAAGTAGCCTTTTAGTCATCGTAGAATTAAAGTTCTTTCTTAATTGTTATTTATGCATGCGTAGAATTGACCCCTCATCCTTGAGGGGGTGGAGCTTCGCGGTCGAGTGCGTGCGTACACGCTCGTAACGTGACACGTAAAGTAAAAGTCACTGAATGAAACAAAGACAACGTGTGCCGAGCCAGTGGTATAGGTCCGATTTTTCTGCGGCGCTCGAGTCTTAAGTAGTCTCAGACTCAATAGTCAGACTACCTGAAGTCAGTAATAACGTAACTTCTTATACGCTTGCTATTTCTTTGTTTTTTATACAAAATCAATTCCTGTCTTATCCTTCATTAATTTAAAATGATCAAATTGTGATTTTATTTTGTGTTAAAAAATTGTACAAATTGTGAAGCAAAATTAGCTCAAGTTTAGAATGTCATTTTAAATGAGATATAAATTCTGTGATGTTAAAACTGACCTTGTTACGGTCTTTAATTTTCTCTAAAAACGACTGGCATTCGACCATTACCATTATCGTCACTCTATTCGTAGATCCACAACTTTTTACTAGAGTTACTGTGTACAGGCAATAAAGGAGTCAGCTCTTCGTGTACCCGGCACGACCAATTGCGAGTGTCCAGCGGTGGAACGCGAGTCGTAGGAAAAACCGGGGCTACTACACCGTTCGCGGCGCGTAATATCTTGTCGATGGTTGCTGGTGTATACCGGCGACGCGGTGGCTGTGGTCTGCGTCATGGAATGCGTGACGGTGCAACGACGCATCCCCGTCGCGTCGAGTTCTACGCGCGCCACGGTACGATGCGTACGAGAGCGTAAACGTAAAACGATTCCACGGGAGGGCAATGATCTTCCTCAGGGATACACTCGTTTACATGCCACACCGCTTCCCATTACTAGGATACTAACTATTCAATTGATATTCGAAACAGTATGAGAACAAATCAAATATGCATATGTGTAATGCATGTACGTAAAACCAATTATCTAACAGGTAACGATCCTATGAAAAGAAGTATAGATCAGAGTATATTCTTACTCGTAATCTTCAGAAAACATATTTTAAAATAACTCGATACGAAATATCTTCCTTAAAAAATTCAGGAATCACTTCCTGAAAATTTAAGCCTGTGTCTACCCCTGCTATGAAATTAATGCAGATGTTTGCGATTGTCAAACAGCTTGGGTACAAGTCGTCGCACCTCCGGTGTATCAGGTAGTACCTGCTCCTTTTTATTAGTTCCCCTCGGGATATCTAGTATCGGTGAGCAGCGCGCGTTTGATGATGCGACGTCGGTTGCATTTGAATTTTTCCACGCAGGCCTCCCTTTTGCTGCGAGAGCAAGTTTTCTCACGAGAGGACGAGTCGGGCGGAATGTTAGAGATTCCCACTCTCCTGCCCGGTATCCGCCCTCCCGGATACCCTGTTCGATTAAACGGAATCGAATCGACGTCGCGTTCGACACGAGGGAGAAGTGTACCTGTACATATATAGGTAAGTCGTTTACGCGCCGTTCGTCATGCATCCATAAGTCATGGTACATAAATTGGTTCGGGCGAATTGTCATTTAGACTCGATCACTCGAAGGAAGTGACTGTGCGCGAAACATTTCAGAATGTCATCAGCATTTAGGTTTTTCAATTGTTAAAAATGTTGAGTAATTTACTGATCCATGATTGCCCCTTTTAAGGATATATAGGCTATACATATACTTAAACAA
>NW_017148872.1:122401-132140 GCF_001652005.2 Ceratina calcarata | reverse complement strand
GAGCATCAAACTGGTTTTCACTCCTTTGATTTTGATAAAGTTTATACTAAATTTTAAGTATATTTTTTTATATCTACCAAGAAGAAAATTTCTTGAAATAGCAGTCTTTTTTAAATTCTGAAAAGCTAATCAAGAAGGATATGGAATAAGTATTCAATGGGTAACTAACGCGACGCTTTATTACAACTGAAATGAACTTCCTGTTAGCTTTCAACTGGCTCGATATGCGTTATCGGTCACGAAATCGAGAGAGAAAGTCGACACCGTAATGGAAAGAAGAAGAAGGATCATACGCTATAGTAAGACGTGGAACATTCGAGTTTTACGCGCTGTAACCACAGGTGCATAGCTACGGACGTAGTAATAGTAGTAGTAGACCGTGAAACGGTAACCACTAACATGAATTCCAAGAGAGAGAGAGAGAGAGAGAGAGACTATAAAATAAAAGGGAATCTAATTAAACGTTGATTTGTTCCTTTCACGCAAATGTTCAACCTTCTTTCGATAGCTCATGTTCATTCAACTTAAATAATATCTTTAATCTATCTGAGACTTCAAAATGTTTTTAAATAACTTTAATTATACTCGCTTCTGTCTTATCTCCATTTGATACTTATTAACTGTGTTAGAGCGTTTCCACGAGATATAAGTGAGTGCGTGTGCGAGTATTACAAGTTCGTAACAAGTATCTAGTAGTTTAACGTCCACAGCAAAAAGGGGACCAGGAAGAAGGAACGCGGTTGGCTCAAAAATCTAAAAGACTGGTTTCGGACCGGTTGACGAAGTGAGAATAGAAACGGCGGTGATTGCCAACAGCATGGAACGAACGCATTCCATGAGAACGAAGCCACGTGAAAATTTGAAATGATTCTCATTACAAACCGTTTAACAAGAAGAGAAAACAATTGTGAATACAACACTTAAATTAATATGAATAACAAATGCACTGTCATTTTCCCCTAATGACATTAACACGCTAATCAGTTGTCGAGATATATTATTTTCAGGCTGGTTTTTCCAATAATACACTGTTCCACATGTTTAGCAAGTGAAACGAATGCGCGGAGTGATTTACGAGGTCTCGAACCGTCTTTCAAATATATTGTCTACTGCCTGGAATTTCCAGCGATAAAATAAAACCTCCTTTCATAGCTGCACTGTACTAAATCCTGACTTACAGACGAGTATTTACACCTGAAGATTAATTTCACACGATATGCCGCGTATTCACTTGCGCGTTTAAATCTCCAATAAACGTACTGGCATGCAATGATTTATTTTTACACTTTGTCACCGAGCCCGATGCGTCGCTACGACTTATATCTCACTTTCAACCGCAATAACACGATGCGCATAAAGGTAACGCGAGAAACAGTAATACCTACCCCGCGTCGTAAAACAAGTCACGTTCAAGGATTTTAGAAGTCGCCTGTAAAAAGATTCCCGTGCTAGTTGTACGGCAGAGGCGAGGAAGGAGGGGGACAACTTGATACGCTACTGGGTATTCATGGTACAATTGCGGTAGTGCGTATCGTATCGTGTGTACGCGGCGCATCGTGCTCGTACGCGTACGCACGCACGAGTGACGCAACGCGTGTGCATGCGTGATCCACGTGCAATTTAACCCTCTTTGCGGTCTACACCGCGCTGGCAGCACCCGACACCGTAGTTTATCATCGTCATCGAATGGATCGAATTTAATTGAACGATAGGAGTAACGCGTATAAGCTGTTCAATTAAATTATTCGATGATTCAATGGAAAATATGTTGGAAAGGCAACGAAACCCTATGAAACTCGACAAGCTTTTAGAGTACACTTCAAAGTAAGATTGAATACGATCATTAACTTTTACCTGCATCGTGCATAATATAGATCGATCTCTTTGATTAAATGAAACGATGTTTTATGTATTATTGGGGACGAAAATGTTTCTCTTGGGAAAATCAAGCCTGGTGCATTCATGGCGTAATTTTGAAACTGCTGATACGTCGTTCAAAGAACTGCGGGACAAATTAGCCTCGCATATGTCGTGTCACGGAGATAAGCCATCGTGTGAAATCGGATGAAGCGCGATGATAGCGCGACTGCATATTAATTGTAGTAATTTGTCATAATTACGGGTAGCACGTTGTAAATCATTTTTCGACAATAATGAATTTCTTTCGCGTCCAGATGACGGATGAAAGATGGAATCAACGTGGCAGGTGTTGACGAACGTCATGTGAAAATACACAAAAGTCCCGATTACGATAAATCAATGAATGAAAAAAAGAAATTGAAAATTTCATTTGTATTACGATTTGTATTTTAATATCAGAGATTTTTTAGCTCACACTTTTTATAATAACAGGCACAATGTGGAGTAATGACTAGGCGAATATTCTGACGGACACAATAGACCGATGAATATTTGACGTTCTCCCGGTGTTCAATGATGTAAATTAGAATCCGTTCGATGGAACGGTATATCGCGTTACGCAAAAAAGGCCGAAGGCAGCCGGTGGGTCGCAATCAATTTCTGGCAACGAGACCGGGGTCTGGCCAGGTCCGAATTCTAGAGACGGACCCGACGAAAACGGTCAACAAGGCTAACGGACAATAGGCAGGCTTTCCTTGGTAGGAGAAACGCGGAGGGTTACGTCCCTGCCATTTACCTGGGCCCGTTCCGAGAAACGGGGCCCGATTTATCTGGTTCGCAATGAGGAATCGATAGAAGGTGGCTCTCCGCAAAGAAAAGGTAGACGCCGCGCTCCATGTACACGGTGTCCCGTGAAATAATCAACTGGTTTAGAGGGACAAACCGTTTATGTGAAGGGTGAGATCAATTTTTAGTGGGAAAGAATATCAACTGTTCGTATTCAACATAGCAATTGTACTGATACGAAAACGTTTATGTTCTATGAATGCACGTTGCTCTAGTTTCCGGAATCACTCGTCGTTTATCGAGGAATATAAAATGTGGTAAATACGTGGCACGTAAATCGTAGGGCAGACAGTAGATTAGATAAGAGAATGTAAATTTTCTGTAAAATGTCCAGTAACTTGCGTAACGAGAAATTCTTGTCTACAGTGGAAAATTTCCAAACAACAATGCACTTTTATAGAACAAAACTTCTACATAAGATGAACAAACATTTTCGTTAAATTGTAACTAAAGAAGAGACGAAGGATGCTGTTGATACGTGGCAACAGCTGAGAACGTCGCGATACGAGACACCGTATAGATAAATAGAAGTAAGGACAGAAGCGGCGGTAGGAAGAGAGAGTCTAGAGAAAGTGAGAGAAGGTAGGTAGAGAAAACGAGCCGACAGGAATGGGTATAAGCAACGGTGGGGCTGACCTAACCGATGGCAGAACGAGAAGAAGGAGAAGAGGGGAAAAGAATGATGCAGGATCGAAGGGCGGCGCCTGTGAGCAAGGTGTTTACCATTCCGGCCAAAAATAAAGTACAAAAGGCCGGGGCTCTCCTTCTCTCTCGGCTCGGCCGTGTAACCGGCAACAAAAAGCAGAATCACCGTCCGTGCATTCCTTGCCCTCCATGGGCGTAAGGCATTTCTAGGGAGAGGAAGAGCCCCTCCGTCGAAACGAGCGACGGAGAGTCGAAACACGGAGAGACCCGCTCGAGGGGTCGTTTTCTAGATCTTGTACACATGCTGGCCATCTACGGTTGCGCCGTTAACGCTGGACGACACCAACGTTTCCAGGAACCTATGTCTCTCCTCTGCAAGACATCTGCTCCGATTACCGTCGGCCTCTTTTTCGCACGTAAGACCCCCTATAACCACCTCAACGGTACAGGAGCTGTCCTTCTCCCTACCTTTTATCGGTTACATACTTAAGTGAAAAATCGAGAGATATTGCTGGCCATTCCGTGGCTCGTTCAACGATTCGACTCGTCTCCTTCGATACGAATGTTGGAAAGACGTTTGAAAGACACCATTAACTCTTTCTATTATATTGGTTCGACTAAACTGCAATTTGTAAAGATAATTTTCATATTGCATACTTGTGTATTTATTTAGGATAGTCAAAGGAGTCTCTGTAACAGTATTTTACAAAGACCCATCATTGTACTCCTGTCGATTCATTTTCCAGGAATCGCGTGGGACATCTGCCTCGAATACCGATTCCCATTCGTGCGTGACTTGAAATGTATATGTATTTTTTCATTTTCAATACAACAAAGAGTTATGCATTTCTAACTACGTATTAGTTTCTATCTCTTCTATTACCCTCTCCTCTTTTCTTCATTAACGTAACCCTATTAGAAAATACGATTCGTTCGTCGATACGTTCAATCGAAAATTCATTAAAAATGACGCATGGAAAAATGTAGAATGTAAATGTTCCTATTCCTAGATTACCTAGAAAGAGCTGAGGTTCTTAAAGTGACTCGGTATCAACCTTGTCCGACTTGTTTCTACGTTCACTTTGGAGAAGTACGGCGGTGACCTCATCGCGCGTGTCTGACGTGGTACTGGCAGCGACTACTGATTTCTCGAGTCAGCCGCTCACACGTGGGCTTCGTTCTTTTTCCGAAACGTTTCCTCGTTCCATACAGACAATTTTCTCACATTATTTATAATATTAAGTTGTTCTTTACAACTTAAATTATTTGTAACAACATATTTTAATCTATTTTATAATACTAAAAAATCATATAGTATTTCTACAATCATTTTGCAGGCATGCCTTTTAAAATAATTAACATAAAAAATCAATCCCATTAAAAGAACAATGACACGTTCGTTTAGAGTCAATTACCCATTTCTTCCTGGGAGAATGTCAACGTACTAAGAAATAGGTACCTGGCTACGGGTACCCGCATACTTTATCGTCCAAAATTGTACATTTATACCTCTCCTTGGAGGTAAATTAAAAAGGATCGGTGCACGCTATAGCGTTAGCCCAGAGGGTTACACGCAGGCCCGGAAAAGCGTAATTAAGATTCACTTTGTATTCTATGGGATGGGTTCTGACTCCGGAGGGTTTTATATTTCGGTGAGATCGATCGCTTCCGCTTGAGCCTGCGACCCTCCTTCTTGATTTTCTACGCTTGGTTATTTCATTTAAGAATTCTTTACACACAGTGACATTCGAAATTTGACGAAAATTTGGAAAATCTAAATGTAGTGATAGAACGTTTGTGAACCAGTTTTACTAAATTCATTAATCGTCTATATTTCTTCGCTAACGGTATATGAGTGAACCATTGACCTCTTTAGGCAATGCTTCTCAATACGTATAAAAGGAATTGTTTGGGAATCTTCAAACAGTAAATGGACATTTAAAACTCGTGACCGTAATTTGTGAGATCGTTCTATTCACCCGCAGAACAGATTTTTCAACTTTGAACACGTGGTGAGTAATCTACGAAGGCAGCTACGACTACGTAGGGTAACGACGAACGAGAATTGTGCGCTTGTTGCTTTTAGAAGTTAGAAAGCCAATTCTCGCGCAGCGTACGCACGTATCTGGCCTTGGCTCGACCAATATTTACGAACATCCGGTTTACGAAGATCAAATACCTACCTACCAAGAGAGTCGCCGTTTGATCGAGGCGAGAGCCTCGAGTGGAGGCAGTCTCGCTACAAATTCTGACGTAACGCGACGATATTCGAGCGTTTAATCCCGTGCAAAAGGAAGTTTGCACGCGATTTTTACCAACCGTAATCGAACTCGCAAATCCTTCGGCAAACTTTACACATTCAAATTCTATTCATTTGTTATTTAGTGACGTAAGTCAAAATTATAACAAAAACTGTAATTCAAATCAATAGAAATGAAAATCTAATTTTTATTGTTTGAAACGCTGGTAACTGTCAACTGGTCATAAAAAATAACAAAAATACTCGTAATATTGATGAGAGTGAACTGTCGTAAATCTCCTCGTACCCATTCGTTGCAAAATTCGATTAAAATCCTGCGCCAACATCTGCATACAATGTTTAAAGACGAAACGGGGAACCGTATTGTTTGTTAAAGTTGGCAAAAAACCGCGTGGCACAATGCGAACGATGAAGAGCTGGAGAAATAAGAGAGAGTAAAACGCATAAAACGCTTCCTGCGAGAGCCGTGATGCATTACGAAATGTTAACGAAGCAATCTTTGTGTTCGCTCGTAAAGCGATTACTTTCGCGGTCGGGGACCCATTGTTTCTCGATAATATTCTAGTGCGGCGACAATGTGCGCGAAACCGCGAAGGGACGAGGGTAGCCTCGAGTTGCGAAATCGTTTCCGGTCTTCTTTCCCTCGTCTTTTGGCGAAAGTACGTGATCGGTTTTTCGGCGACGTCGATACCGAGTATAGAAATCGTCTCCAAAGAGTATTAATGAATTTAGTACAAATGTTTCACAAGTCATAGTTTTATACGTCGCTGCCAATAGATTATTTGTCAGATTTTTTTATGATAAAGCTTGCATGCAAATGTTAAAATTGTATAGTCTATAATTTCTAATACGGAGTTCGTAGAGTGAAGTTTAAATGTCAGCCGTTAATGAAATTTGGGGATACTCAGAGGAAGTCCATTCCCATATCGATTAACATAAACGTTACTTTGGAATAATGCAACAATCATTGTTCGTTTAAGAAAGACGATGTAAATTCGTCATTAAAATGTAAACTCAATGTTGTAAACAGCTGTTACGGTGTTGAATGAATTCAAATTGCGAGCCACCATATCTTTATGCAACAACACAGGAAAATAGGAATGAATGGTTGCTTGAACTTTAATAGGAATAATTTCATACTGATTCTCTGGTTCTAACCAATTAATGTTTAGAAAGGTAGAATGTAAATTATAAGTAGAGACAAATAGGTTCACCCCAGAAGATTAATTAGGAATGCGTTCCATGTCCTGGCAATCTAAGAATCTACCTCACAACGTTATACATATGTATAAGTGTACATTGTAATAAGATAGCCCTTTTTAAAAAAATATGCGAAATTATGGTCAAAGTTATGTCGAACCAAACGATAAAGAGTACGTGGTATACGAAGCTGAGAAGCGAGTTTACGCGGCCTCGGGCTGGTCACCGCCCCCACTAGTTCGTTCACAGCGAAACTATTTCTAATAGTCAGCCAACGAAATCTGTCCCGTGACGCCTCGAACAATAAGCAAACGGGCTGAATTAAGGACACAGTCGAGAAACTAACCCGTGAAACTCTCTATTGTGTACCCTTCCACCTTTCAGCGAGGAATTATTCTTTTCCTTACACGATAACAAAGATCACAGTCCTACTTTACACTAAGGGATAGCTAATACGTTATTTCGAAATCAATCACTAATTATATCCTACTATCAATGTTAATTATTTTATACTGATGTTATATAAATTGACAAATATTTCCTGAGAACTACTTTTCCTGTTGAAAAAGTAATACAGGACTTGGTGATCAACGATAATTTCAAGGTTCAGTTCTAACGAATTGGAGAAAGTTAATTTCGACACATGGTCCACGTATTTCACGTTCAAATATTTTAACGAACTTACTTTAACAGTTTTCACTTATTAATATTGTATACTAAGAACAAAGTGCAGCTAAGGCAATGCATCTGTTGTGCGTCAGCTTGTTGGTGGCAAGCTATGACCCAACAAGTTATTGAGAGGAGACGACCTCACAAAAAGTACTTTAAAATCATTATTTATAATAATTATACGAAAAAGTATAACAATTATGTAAAGAATATATAATACTTTATTTCATCCCATAGTACAGAGTAATTCAGATACCAGAAAACACGTCCCTTTTACAGCACCTACACTTCATACCCTGTAGGCATTCCGATTAACTTCGCGATATAGTATGTATAGTAAAAGTAGGTACAAAACACTTTAGGCCGCAAGAGAAGCAAAAGAAAGCTGTGAAGAGAAATCTATTCCAAGGACAAGGCGATCGTCCATAGGGAACGGGGACAAAGGGAATTCCTCGGCGAAACCGGAGCCAAAAACGTCGGCCCGCGATTAAACGTCGTAGACTCAATTTCACGCAGCTTAAGGAAGCGAGGGTGATCGATTCAATTCCCGTTTTCTTTTCGTCGGGACGACTCTTAGAAAAGAACCTGCTGGTGCTCGAGCCGTGGAAGCACCTGTCGTGGTGGCCACTTTAAGGTAGGCCACGTCGCATCGTCCACGTTTCAAGGTGCAAGGTGTTGCGTTTCGATGCAACAGGTTACATGCGTGTGCTGATAACGGCCACCGATACCTTTCTTTCTTTCTTAAGTAATCCCATGTAATATTACTGGCCAGCTTGGCAGGTTTAATTACTTAAAATTTGTAAGGATATCATGTGCCCCTCAAACGCATTTCCTCGTGTTCCCTTTACCATTCATAAGCATTATTTAGTATAATCTTCTTCATTAATGCGGTAATTGTATGAAAAATTTACTCAATTATACCGACTTCTTTCTGTTTGCTTAATATTAATAAATTCCAAAAGTGGTTTAGAAATGTCATTTGATTTTCTATACAGACTGAATATATGACTTCTCTGAATGTCGTTCAAAAGATGTACATTACTCATTCAGAAAATTTTCATTTAAAAGCGAATACAATAGACACCATTTTTCAGACTGTTCACGGAAATTTGTAGAGTGTTTGTGTTTGATCACAAATACAGCCACGAGCTCTTTCTTATACGCGTCACGCGTCGCGAGGAATTTGAATGCCAGGAAACAGTGATGGGCTAGACACACAAGGGTTTCCAGTGCGTGACACAAGATATAACAATGGAAAAACGTCGGGGAAAGGGACAAGACACGTAATAAGTATCAATAAAAACGAAAGGGAGGAAGGAAAAAACGAAGACACAGGTGGAAAACAGTTCTTTCCACGCTGCTGTAACTCGTTCCCTTTGCCTTTACTCTTTTTTTCACGATTCGCGTGCTACTCCCTAATTGCAACGACAGATGGTCGACTGGTCACTCGTGTGTGCGATAATAACGTGATCGGGTTAACGAGATTAGCTTCCCAGTGAGAAAAGAACAAATAAAATGAAATGATACGTGATCGTAAAACGCAGTAGTCGAAAATTGTACGTGAAACGAAATATGAACAATAAATGCACTTAGATTACTCGTGTCTCATGCTTGTACATGTAATACTATTGAGTACTTCAATAATTTAATAATAATTGTTTATAACATTTTTAATTTGTATCACATGCACAATGTAAAATTTTTTTATCTACAGAAAGCGTAAATGATAATAGAAATAACATTCGTACCGGGAAATGTACGTTTTCTGAGTAGACTAGTGGAGGCCTGTGTCTGACAACGAACGTACTCATTCTACTGTGAGCGCGTCTTGTTAAGCCGGGTATTCATCTGAGCACGAATGCGAACGAGGCAAGGCGAGGCCGAACGAGCATACATATGTGGACGTGTAACCGAGGCGCGGCAAACTGCATTCGGCTGTTCGCCGCACAGACTGAGGCATTCGGGACCCGAGCCGATCGGAGTCGGTACTTCAAAGAAAAATTTGGTTACGTATGGACGGCATTCGTGTACGTTCCACGTACCTTGCCTATCTCGCTGGATCATCGTTCACTGCGTTCGCTGTGGATCACTGTCTCGTTCGTTGCCTCGGCAGACTTCGTTCGCGAAGAAAAATTTTACAAACGAGACAAAACGAGGCATTTGTTCGGACTCGCCTTGCCTCGTTCGCATTCGTGCTCAGATGAATACCCGGCTTAAGACAGTGTATAAGAAAAAGCGTGTGAAAGCAGAGAGCTCAAG
>NW_017148872.1:95731-118588 GCF_001652005.2 Ceratina calcarata | reverse complement strand
ATTGTATAATAATAAACCTAATTTTCAAAGAATACTTCCTCCCCTTTGCAAACTTTTATCTTGCAGTTCTTATTAGACATCTAAATGTTCATCGATTTTACTACTGACTGTCTTTGCGAAGGTTTTTCATAGAAGTTATGCTTCAGTAAATTGCAAGTACGTATGTAGGAGCACTTGGAAGCATCGTGCGTGTCGAAGCACGCGCGTTCTCTTCACGTTTATGGAAACGCGCCGCACGTGCGATTAAAAAGCCTTGGTCAGGACACGCGTCGTGTCCTTCCTAATCGAAACGCAGCCAGGTGAATGTTCCTGACTGCTTTAATTAGCAAACCTATTCATTCGATTCCCATTTCCGTTGTGTGCTTATACTTTGATTATCTATGCTGTATTTAGACTTTCTTGTCTGGTTTTACATAAATCATTACATTAGTCCATATTTTAAATTTACAGATTTTCAAAATTTTAGGGATTTCAATGGAATGGTATTGGATTGAGGATCATGCGTGTTAATAATTGACAGGAATTAAATGGAAATTGATCAGCAATGAATATTCGAATTGATGGCAGATAAAAATTAATCAGCTTGTTAGTCGCATTTTATTAATACAGGAAACGTGACAAGATCTGCATGTGTAACGATCAGTGGGCAGGTGATGGTGATACGATTTAACCTTGATCTGTCATTTCAAAGAAGCTGTCTAATGGATTGTAATAAAATATATAATATTCCGGTTGAAAGGATTGTTACTACACTGTCGTATCTTTACTTTGAAGTTAATTTAGATTGACTGAACTTTTTCGATAGAAAAATTTATTGAACTTAATTTCCTTGAACTGAGAAAAGATAATAAATCAAATTCGACCCAGTCAATTGCAAGGTTTCAAGAAATCGAAGTTCCAAAGAAATCTAAGGGAGGAAGAAACCTGGAGGGTCTTCCTGATACGACAATAGCCGAAGCGAAGGGTTCGCAGCTTCACAGCTGCTGCTTCTCCCACTCTCGTTACTCTCGACAACATGCTTCGCGCACGTGCCTCCAAGCATATCGATATTCGTGGATGTTTAAAAGTTGTTCAAGAATCTTCGACAACGTTTTACGATAAAAATTGTATTAGTGACTGGAAAGTTTTTCCTCGCGATTCCCGATATTGATATCGTCTGGAATTTTATGAAGCCTATCTTCAAGTACCAACACTGGACCACGATTGAACATAGTAGCTAAGTCCGTCGTGGTTCCATTGATTAATCGAACAACAAATTATCAGGAATAGATAAAAACTAAACAATCGCTTTGGCAATTGTTCAATCTCAAGTTGGGATTAAATTTAAGACTGATATTTATATCATGCATGTACATAAAACCGAAAGCCTTGAGAAAGCAACGTCCACTATTCGTCATCATCACCGTCAAGAGAACAGTATCAGTACATTCGATTCGCACCTGATACATACATCGACCGATCAACAGGTGACGCTTTCTGCTACAATTACGCGCAACACCTGGGCCACATCCGCATCATCCGAACATCAAGTTCCTTCTGCTCCTTCGTATGCACAACGTGCGTACTCAGTGCAGTCTCCACCTTCCAAGGAGGAGGAACCTGTGATCATGAGGCAATACCAGTAGGTACAAGTCGCGAGGAGGATTTCCAGCAGGGTTTCCTGACTCGCCAAGAAAGGAAAGGGGTGCGACGACGTCTGTCGTATTCAGAGATACGCAGCTGCTGCATCGAGCACGGGCCCGGTGCAGCCCTGAAAGAGACCAGGATGCCGTCGCAACCACCTGGCCCACCTCATCACCTGCTCCCCTTCTTTCTCTACGGCTTTTGCGAGAACAGGACGCGTCGCGGCGGTGCACCCAGCCGGCCGGAATTCACCACTATTTTTCGCATAGTTTTTTAAATTCTCATCATCGTACCCTGTCCTTACCGCGAGAGCTTGCGCTAAGTTGTAGTAAGAAGAGGTGCAGACTTCCGGTACCGGTGCCGCTGCACTTTGACACCGGAATCTCGTACGAGTGGAGTTCCTCTTCCGGAATCTGCAGGAAGTAATGCTCGTTCTATACTCCTCATGCAGATTCGAGTATTATACGAGATCTTTCAATGAATCACATTCACCGTGCTTTTAATATAAACCGAATAGAAGTCCAGTTGTTTAATACGACAGGATAACTAAATCGTAGCTATTGTATTAATCCTTCTATTTCTCAGTATATCACAATCCTCTCTATTTTAATTGCCATTTCATGCTCAGTTCGCAATATTGCTCTGATATTCTTTGATGTTGGATTTGGCGGCAGGATAAAAGTCGAGAAGTGTTTCCGGGAATTGTGGCACCGGATTTCATAATTTCACTCGGTGTCGGCGATCGATAAACTTTTTCATGCCTGTTGCACGCGTGCCACCGGTGCATATGTACCCCGCCGTGTTGCAGGTGCACCGCACCCTCGACTTACCACCTTTCTGTTTACATATTTTCCGATGATTAGTCACCGTCCCCACTGACTTTTTGTTTCATTTTATTGCCAGAATTCGGCCAGCCGAATCGTCGTGTTTTTTTTTTGCCCGGGGGTGACAGAACAGCGGCAATTATCTCTTCAACTATTTCACATGACGATTATCTCTCTGACCGGTCACCCCTGCGCTGACTTTGACAGTACGTTCCAATATTTGGATACGTGCCTTTTCGCAATCGAGATAGCCGCTTGAGCATGAAGCCAGGTGTATGAAACAGAGTCGGACTCATTTCCATTGATAAATAATAGAATTAATTATAATAGAATTAATTATTTTGTATAATTTAATGAAATCACCGGGTATGGCCAATTGTTGCTGAAATTGTTCGCATAAATTGCACGACCCGACTGATACAGAGTATAATATGATAATGAGATGATATCATGTAACAATTTTAGTGGCGCCGGATCTAGGTCACTAATCTTCTAATGATCCAGAGTTATTGCTACGAACGTGGAATGCAGCCACTCTGTGACTTCGTCGTTTAGATAAATGAGGCAAACATTGGAATGTTTACACATTCCACTGTGCAAGACATTAATTGCTACGTTCATTAATGCTTGTTGTGACATGGAAGATGAAGTATAGAATGAACCATGTCATAAATATATAATTCGAAGAAATACGCACATGCTCTCGGTTTTAATATACTGTGAAACGTGGCGACAAATGCGTATGTTCCAAAGGTTCAAACTTGGTAAATAATAATTGGAACAAATGAGAAACGAGCAAACAAATTATGAATATAATTCACTTTAAAAATGAATGAATGGTTGTAAGCGTTGGTCGAAGGGTTAGAAAAGGAAACAACCTATAGAAATGAAGCAAACTGGAGAGTGTGGCTGGAAATTAAATAACCGTTCCTGGTATCAGAGCTGTTATCTATTTAGGCTTGCTCAGACTATCGCTTGTTTGCCAGTGGAGCCCAGTTACGTACGGTTTTCGTGTTCTCTTGGAAACACAAAAATTTCTGGCCATCCATCTCGTTTTCACTGTGTGACACGTGTTAAGGATTTTCAAGTGTTTAAAAGTAAACTTACATAAAAGTAGTCAACTTTTAATATTAAACGCAACTAAGGAATTCCGAAAACTTTGTTACAACACATAAAATGTTACAATTCGGTATTTAAAAGGCTAACCCACGCGGAACGGCCCCTCTGATTTCTCACTACCCGAAGCGGATTCCAAAGGAATTCTCGTTTCCTAGTTGCCACGTTTGCGAAAACTACCTCGGCTTCAGTCGCGTGTCTCGACTACGCGCAATTCGACACCTACGATTTAAATTTCCAGACACCTCCGGTCGATTTAAACGCGTGTAAATTGTTTCCGCGTTCCCATGTAAAACAAACTAACAGTATAATCTAGATTACAACCACGTAGTTCCCATGTAGGTAATCATTGCTATACATTGACAGAATTAAAAAACACTTTTATCACAGAAGACTGATAGAATCACGAATTTAAATGTATCAATCTTTTAAAAACTTCAAGAACTGTTGTGTTTATCGATTAAATAACCAAAGTATACGAAATCTCTTCGATGACATTGGTTTCTTTTTATCTGATAACGAATGCCACGTTTTTTTCTTTTTGCATCCTTTTATAAATTAGTCAATCTGATTACCTTAGATATTAGATAACGAGTTTCATTATTGAACACTATTTCAGTTTTTATTTAAATATATTATAAACTATAAATTATCACGTAAAAATTGTCGAAAGCAATTGAAATGCGGTGTAAAAAATAGTTGCGATAAAGACTATCCTTGAAACAGATTATCACCAAACGTTCTTGTTTTCGAACGAACCGAAAAATAGACTCGTTTGATACGATCAACTGTTTTCGGCGAACGTACCGAAAAATTTCTCCTATGAAAGTTTCATTCGAGACATTAGCATACGCGTACGCGAAATCGATATTAACCCTGATACATTTTAAACATAGAAAGAAAAAACCGTACCACGAATCGGCGTTAAGGTAAAAATCTAATTCTTGAAGAATGATTCTAATTCTTTAAAAGTCGTGCCTCTTCTAGTTGTGAAATGATTTGGATAAAAGAAATATCGCCAGCTTTGCGTGAGAATGAAATAGAACGGAATAAAAAAAAGAAATGGAAGTTTTGGCGTCTTCTATAATTGAACGAAGAGGCTTCAGCCGCTCATTATCGTTAATTTATCGCAAAGGGGATCTCTTTTTCTTTTGGCGTATAGATATACGAAGGTGGTTAGCATGTATCGAGCACATGACTCTGCACCGAAAAACATACTCACGGCGTGCCCTGCGTACTCTACTCTACCTGAGGACTTATCGTTTACGGAGGTGCAATTAACGATAAGCCCGACGTGTTTCATTAACGCGCCGCGTTTTATCGGTAGCTGATAGTGTTTACTAACAGGATTTTCCCTTTGCTATCGCCAATAGTAAAAGCTCTACTAGGTCAGGTATTGTTTAAACGCGAGTGGGATAGTAAGAGTTTTCCCGATTAGCATCTTATTATCCGTAATGAAAATAAAAGACCGCCCGTTGGGCAAAGATAAAATAAAATTAATTTGTCTTAGGAACAATTGTTAATCCGCATTTTTGTTCCTCATACTTCGTATAAATTTCCATCTATAAAATAACGATCGCCTTCGTTGCGGAAAATGTGATTCTTCAAAGATATTACTAATCCTTCATAAAAGAAGTAAAACTCCACTTGCGAAAATTAGAAACTACCCGTGTAACGAATACGAGTGAGCATCGCCGAGATGATCGACCACCATCGAACGATCGCAGAGCAATAGCAGATACGTGTTGCGTAGGTGTGAACAAAACCGACGAATGAAAAGCGTGAACTGAGATTCGGTGGACACTTACCCATAAGTCTTCCAGGGTGATGGAGTTGTCTGTATACGAAACGAGCACGTCAGCCGTGAGCGGCGACGGTTCGCGCATTTTCGAGGCGAGAAGCAGGCAGGTGGTTCCAAGCAGCTGCAGCTGCGACTTCCTGATCGGGCAGATCGACAGGAACCTGTCGACGTAGTTCATCGACAGGGGAAAGACCTCGTCCTGGCACTTTTGCTCCTCGCATACCTGTCGCAAACGATCAGACGGGTTAGAAATTCTCTCCCTACCGATTCCAGATTGGAACAAAAGCCTTCGTACAATTTGTCCCTTCGCGGCAAGTATTTTAGGCCGAGGTTTAAGGGTGCTTGGGAATCGAGGAGGCATCGGTACCTGGACTTCGTATTAGGTGACGTACGGGTATACAGTTACGCTCAGGTAAAGGGGTTCGTTTTAAATGGATCGAGAAACTTAATTGTGGGTTTAATAGGTACACGGGGATTATAGCTAAGCACGAAAATAACTGCTACTTTGTTTTCACGTCGAATTGTGTTAGGTCAGGTTAAAAGAGGGTTCTATTGTGTTAAATCTATCTCATTTATTGCTTACTTTACTTTTCATCTCGTCGAAGTCAGGATAACTTATTAAATAGTAACTAAATTTAAAAATAAACTAAATTATTTTCATACAATTAATAAGTATTACTTGAAATTTATCATTTTGGATGTTCTTAGAGGTGAAAGATAACGGCAAATTAGTAAAGTAACGGTAAACGAGTGAAAGAAGTAAAAAAACGAAGCACGTATGTACATCAGACCGGATTTCCTCTCTTCGTATTTTAAACTTCGTGGCTTTAGCTAATCGATCACCCTGGGGCATAGGTCGGGGACCTCGGTTTTTGTTTTCAAAGCGTCCTCGAGGAGAAGATACAATCGATACAGTCGATGCTGAAGAAGGGTATAACGAGCTTCCGACGTGGAACGAAATTCCAGTTCGACGGCTTCGAAATAATTTATTACTAAACGATATCTGCTTCCTTGTTCGATGAAAATGATGGACTTTCTGGTTTAGTTAGAAATACGCTTGCTAGAGACTTTTAATTAAACCGACTGCGTGTAAATTTAATGAAATAATCAAAAATTCAATACAACCTTTTAATGTAAGAGTATTCAGACTGTACATTAACTCTTGTTCATTTTATTACATAATATACATGAAGTAATTAAGAAAGGATTTACAAGATTAACTGTAATTTAATAACCGAACGCTAAATACTGAAGACTCCGGAATGAACGGTTTAATGCGGACACGTGGCCCTGTGGCTTTCGGTACAGGGGTTTGCCCGAAATTTTCCACGGAAATCCCACTGGTTGCTTTTCTACCGGTTCGAGTGCAGCCATACGTTGCCACGCGGACTTATTGAGCGTGGCCAACGCATCCACCCCCTTTTCTCAGCCACCCTACCTCCAGTAATTGCTCCATGACGTTTATACCACGACTAATTAGTACCGGCGACTTAACGAAATAATTGTCTGTGCCCTACCATCGATTAAACGCGTTGCGAGGGGAGAAGTTTTTGCGGTGTAAATATTTCAGGATCCCAAGTGGCAAATCCAGCTATTCTCGCAATAAAATCATGAGCGTAACCGTAAGATTTTAATTTAAAAGAATGCCGTATTTTCTATATCTAGCTTGAATGTACTGTGGAACGGAAACGAATTTTAAATGAACATGTTTAACCGAATTAACTGTTACCTAAAAATGTTTTATCTGATCATGTTAATTATCATTTCACTTATTGGGCCTATCGTCTGCCTATCGGTTACTTATCGCTCTTCACCTAATTATTTCTGAAGTATCGTTTCGGAAAATTTTCACGGAGCAGCCGATACATATTTCATTCAAGAGATACTGAGAGCTTTCCCAAGTTCGGAGGTGGTCGTTTCTACGAATCGACCGCGCCTATGCCGCGTGTAAGTAGCTTCCAAGGGTGTCGATTTATGGCATCGTTTTTGTATATTCAACACAGTCTGCCGGGCAGATGCGTTTTCAGTAGTTTTCTATGTACACCGTTATTCAAGTTTTAATCCTTAGATATATATTCAATAACTGTAAACCGGTTAGCGCGCCTATTGTTAAAACAGATAGTTTATCACTGTACTAAATTCCTTCGATTTCGTATTCGATTGACTTCATAATATTAACCAATCATGATTAAAAATGGAAAAGTACAGAGATGTTTTATCTATGGCAAATAGAGTCACAGCAGAACGAGTAAATATAATAAAAAAACTTTCTGCAGCAAAATGAAGTCGAGATTATCATTTTTTTTTTTTTAATTAACACGTTGCGAAGAGAATTAAACGAAGAAAAGTCACGGCCGATTACATCACGCATCTGTTCAAATATGTAAAAGGGACCGTGATCCGAATCGAAGCTCTCGATATCTCTCGCGCGCAGGGCGAACACGTTTCAAGCTCCAATTAAGAACAAACGCGGGGCAAGGGCGGTGGTTCACCGATAAAAACGGGGGCCAACAAACTCTTTCCGTATATCTATTGAAACGGTCATCTGTTTACCCTTCGATAATTATTTTTTATGAATGGTTTCGAAATTCTGTTAAAAAATTCTCCTAACATTCTCTCATTCGGCTTAATGAGACTTCGCCCACTATCAAACTTCTGATTCCCCTTTTCGTTAAATAGAGATTACCGAATGCGTGTTTCAATTATCTAAAAAATTCACAATTCACCCGTGACTCTACTATTTTTACAGTGTGACGAATTTCTGTATCGACACTTCGGTTACGCAACCTGCCGTCCCAATTACAACATTGTCCTATCGAAATCGATCTTATATCAAATTATTGGAACTCGTAGGAAACGTTTATCACGTTTGAAAAGCCAATTTAATTGTCAAGCGTGCCGTGAATTACTTGATGACGTGTATCAGAGCGCAGACTGTTGTTATCACCTATGGAACAGAAGCTATTGTAGAGTTTAGGCAACGGCGTCTAACAACTGTTTGGTGATCGTCAAACATTCGTACGGTCCTAGGGGGCTGGATATCTGTCTCCACATTGGTTGGTTATCTATCACGATAAACTTTAATCCGTCCTTCGACACGCCAGATCCGACTAAAGAAAAAGAAGAGGGGTCAGCCAATATTCTTTCGGGTCTCGTCGCGCCGAGTCTATTTTCGTGTCTCTACTGTTACTTTGAAGTAACAGGTCTGCGTAAACTCTTACTAATTATATGTGTGTTCAATGTTTTCACACGATTGATCAAAGGAAATTGTGGCACAATTCTTATTAAACTGATTCCCTGCAATTATCCAACTGACATAGTCGAGGGGAAACTAGAATTCTTATATTATTCATATTTTCTTTAGTCAGATTTTAAAAAGATTGTAATTCTCGAACGATTACGTTGATCGAATAATATTTTTAGCCAACAAGGTTCGCTTGCAATACTTTAAAGTGAAAATATGTTTCAGTGGACAAATTGTGAGGACAACAATGTATTTTGGTCGCGGGCGATCTCAGAAAATAATAGAATTCAAAATGAAATTGTATCTGTTTTATTTTCAGAGAACGATGCTTCTCTCCTCGAATCATATTTGAACATTTAATAAATACCGATACTCCAAAGTGTAACCAATTAAAACAGCAGTGTACCTTAGAAAAAAATTCAACGAACGCAATTTTTTCTTATCTGTAACAATTAACGTTTCTACTCTAAAAGATTCATACCACGGTTGAAGCAATCTTGTTAACAACGAAGTCACTCTTATTAACGAGTTAAAAACAGCTATAACAAATTTCGTAGAGTCGAGAACAAGGTTGAAAAATTTATGAAACCTGTGAAGGATTTTTACTTAAAACTGAGAATACTCGATTCTAAATCATGCAGCGGCGATGTACAAGCATTTCGCGAGGGTAGATGCGCGTGAGAACGGAACGAAAGGGCGAGAGTGAAATGAATTCGGGCGATCGGAAAGTGAATCGACGGTGGTAGCTCTAATGCCAAAGAATTCAAAGCGACGGACTTCGGCACGCGTGCATACGCGACCCAGAGAGTCCGGTCACGTTCCCGACGTAGCGTGATTCAAGGCCGAGTTTACAACAAACCTCCTCCTCCTCCTCCTCCCCTTTGCCAAATCATTGCAATTAATTGCACGAGAAAAATCAATCGGACCCGCCGGGCCTTGAACCCCTAATCGCGCGATACCGGCTTGTCAAAGGAGTCGAGGAACCACGTTTAGTATGATTGACACCTCCGTCGGTCGGATCGATCGGATAATCAGAAAAAGAAATGTTTAACGCGAAACGGTGTCAATTGTATTGTACTTGAAACGAATTTGGTCCGTGTAGCCAAGATTTTAGGCAACGTTCTAAAACTAGAGGATCTTTAATAAAGTTGCAATTAGTAAGTGTCTGTTGTTTAGAGTTCTGATTATAACTGATAGTGTAAGTAGTTTAAAAGCTCGCTACTCGAACGGCCACTTGTAAATTGATAAAGAAAATGTAAATTCCGATAACGGATCGATCAAAAGATGATCCTTGGATTTTTTCGTCGAACGTATACACGACGAAAACGTAGTGACGATTTCATCATTAGAAAGCTCGACGATTATGGTCATCCGTGACTATTTTTAGTTACAATGATAATATGAAATTAACAGTTGAGTCGAAGATCTGAGTCTCTACTTTCTAAGGACGAAATCGCACAAGGGAAAAGAAAGAAAGCGATCAGCGGCGATACTCAATTGTGCAAAAGCGAAATTCTCGATGTACCGATGGTGGTACACGAACGGCAACCGAGGTATTAAAAAAGGATTACCGTTACTAAGCCGCGAGAGAAAAAATGTGTGCTGGATAAGAGCAAACGCGAGAAACGTGGACACGTATCTGTCTGAGGCGAGGCAGGCGATGGAAGCATGTTCGAAAGGCAGAGGCATTTAAACGTACATACATATACACGATGCGCGTATCCGTGATAGCCCGGTCAGACTACATTGTCAGCCATGGCCGGAGTCACGTTGAAAGGAAAAATGAACGTGGAATCGTGCAATTCGATCCGGAAGCGGGGAAGAATTCATTACCATAGCCGTCGAAAGGAAGTCTGCCGGTAGCCAGCCGATTACACGACAAGAATCTAAACCATACTACTTTTTTACTTTTGTTTCCACTTACATTATCAAGAATATATTTATACAGATATTAAATACATATTATCAGAATGTTCACTTTTCCTTAAGAAGAATTCCAAGTGCCTCTAATCTTTTTGTTGCGACTGAGTAGAGCAGTAATTATGAAACTGGTTTCAGTACGCGTTTAGTAAATCACGATGATGTAATTGATCTCACCGAGCTATGCGATTCTCCATTAAATGACGACGAAAACCGGCGTTAAACGCAAATACCGCTTCGGTACGTCTACGTAACGAGTACGGTTTTTTAAATTTTAAAGGGACGCCAGACTCGCGTTCGACGTCATCGACTGGTTTCTCTCTCTCGCTTCCGTGCGGCCAAAAATAAGCTAACGCTCGACGACTTTCCACGCGCGCTACACGGCCGAAAAAAAATCGATGTATATAAAAAACTGGTCTAAACCTGTCTGAAGTCGATTCGAATTTTCACGTCCTTTCTCGATGAAAAGAAGACGGTCGCTCTTCGGTTGCGACTTGTCGATATCTCTTCGATGCAACATTCATCGAACGGAGATCGTGACTAACGATACTGGTCACAGATAAACCGGATGTTATGCACCGACTACAATATCCAAGTGTGTTATTGTTGACAAGTAATTGCATGGAAAGTCCAGTCTGATCAGAGAATTGTACGCATAATTACGCAACGCGGGTGTTCGCTGGTAATCCGTTAAAAACGGTTGCGATAAGCGGTCTGCTGTACATGTACATACGTTACAACTGATAAAATGCTTTAAATCAAAGAATGTCATAACGCAAGAGAGGAGAGATTTGTACACGAAATTGACTAATTTACTTTATGTAATCCAGTCAGGGAATCGTACGTGCCGACTTAACGTTTTGTCAGTACGTTTTAATTAAATATATCTACACCCTTTGAGTGTAACAATTGAATTTAATGATCATCGTTAATAATACCTATATCAATTTGTCAGTGTTATCAGTTTGAACAGGTGGAATTAGAACTAGTAGGGCAAACCGCAAAGCCGTATCGACCGATGTAGTCCTTACGTTCTCGAAAAAGTCGAAGGGATCTCGCGGGTGGTGCGACTTTGGTCCCAACGATATTTCGAGTTGGCACGCGATAGAATCGGATTGGACCAAACCAAGACGCTCGAAGGACGATTGGAGGAATGCGTGTGCAACGGCATCGGGACGGAGAAGGAGCGTTTAATGGTAAAATTTAGGCAAATTCAAGGGCGACACGTGGACCGGAAACGGTAACTCACCTCCAACATCCACTCTGCGACGATCTTGCGCATGGCCGGCGAGATGTCCCTCTGCACGCACTCGAAGTAGGAACTGCTGGGTGCGTATCTCTCCTCGGTTTTCAACAAATTCTGCAACACACGGTCGTCCTCGAGCAGAGCCGGATCGTCGTACGCCCTGCACTCGGTCTCGGTGGACTCGCAGCAAAGGAGATCCATGGTTCTCGCAATGCTTTTCCCTAACCTCTCTCGAACACGCACGATCCAGGGAACGTGACGGCAGGTATTGCCCTCGAGTTAACTCCTCTTCAACGAGCGAGAGTCGATCGGCTCGCGAAACAAAGTGTCCGCCGGACGTTCGTCTCGGATCGGTTTTCGTTCTCCGTCCCTTTTCTTCACCGTCGTCACCGTCGCCGTCGTCGTCCTCGACGTCGCGGTGTCACTTTATTCACGTGCCACGTTGCCAAACCGTTTTTCGCCGGCGCGACCAGACGGAGCATGCACGAATCGATCGTAAAGATACGGATAGAAGTTCACACGAATTCGCAGCACGGGAAGACGCTCGTCGGGACACTCAGCACTTCACAAAAAATACAACATGCGTACATCGATGGACAGAGGACGAACGCGCTGCGTATCTACGTATGTACGCCGTGTGTATTGTACGTATGTACACGTATCGGGAACCTTGGTCTCGGGCGATGACTCCGAAATATCACTCACCTAGAGACTGTTTACGCGAAAATAATATACAGTGTACGTGTACGACGCAAGAAACAACGAATTCCTGGTGACTCGCTCGTAGAAAAAGAAGCCGACGTTGCAGGTTTTTTCCCCGATGAAAAACCACTTTCTGTTTCGTCTCTCGGCTGTTCTCTGACCGACAATCACCAGAAATAATCGTGACTCTTCCTTTCGATTCTACTCTTCTTTCCGTCCGTCTGAGAGTGTATCTTTAAACCGACACTAGTATGCGTATGCGATGATCGAAGGTACGTGGGATTCTAATAAATAAACATGTAAACTCGGACTTGTTTCATGAGTCAGAGTTACTTAGCGAGTCTGGACCACTGGCGGTTCGCGAGTAGATATACGAACACGCGTAGCAAAGACTGTGTTGCCCTTATCGAACAACGTCTGCGCTCGTGGGTCGATTTAAATGTCCAGCGATGCGGCAACCAAGCCTAAGCTCTTTGCTCACTCTCTCACGACCAGACGCTGGCGACTTACCAGGTCAGAATGCCGCCGGTTCTCCTGCTTGTCCGTGGCTCGGTCTTCTATCCTCGTAGGGGTGGTAGGTGCGTCCCTACCACCGAGGCGCCAACCGGTCACGTGATCACCGATCGATCCCTACCACCGAGGCGCCAGCATGTCACGTGAAACGTAACT
Source organism: Ceratina calcarata (assembly GCF_001652005.2). Taxonomy (NCBI): domain Eukaryota; kingdom Metazoa; phylum Arthropoda; class Insecta; order Hymenoptera; family Apidae; genus Ceratina; species Ceratina calcarata. Next base: position 105,443 of record NW_017148872.1, on the reverse strand, counting down.
ATGCCCCCACCATACGATCGGTATGACTAGGGCGCCAGTGCCGGGTTTGCATCGTGTAGTAGGGATCCATACGAGCTGGACGTTACACGTTCAGGGACGACCACGCGAGATTTACGGACCTTAGGCCTGATCCGGATAGAATGAACTTCGATAACGTACTGACAAACGAGCCTCCGTCACATCTGCCACGAACGTCTAAACAATTCAGGATGAGACCGGTCAGATGGCTGTTCATTTGCAATCAACGCAATGTCCGATTTGATATGGAGAACTTTGAAATAACTATGTACTTCCGGGTCCCTTCTGCATAGGATAGCAATTATGTTGATTAGAATTGTCGAGGAATGCGTGTGCAAAGATTCGCTACTCTAACTCCAACCGCTCTTGCTCTCGCGTGTTCGACGATCGAACGAGCTTTCTCTCTCTCTCACTCTCTCTCTTTCTCTCTCTCTCTCTTTCTCTTTCTCGTCTCCTAGAGCTTGTTCGTTCGAGTCGAGAAATTTCTGAAGCGTGCACCATACGTGCAGGGAAAATAAGGGCCGCTTCCGGTGGATAATTTGAACGGTGCCGGGGAGAGAGAAACGGTCCGTGTAGGAGTGGGAATGTCCTTCGTACACGAAACCTCGTGCGTGGTTTCTTCGGGTTCTACTCGGTGCGCTCCTCCTCGTTTCAGCGTACTACGCAAGTTTTACTACACCGTTGTACACGCGCGTGCAACTTTACGCGACCGGATGTTGGCCACCGCGTACCAGACGACTGTCGTAATGATTGAACAATAAGTGGCACGTCGGAGTACTACGAGCACGTAAATCGAGAACGATCGTGTCGCGTTGCAGAGACACGAACATCTGGTACCCAAACAATCGCAAGTCGATGACCAGTCCCTTGAAGGGTGCTTCACCCCTTAAAGCGGCTACCGTTTCATCAAACGTATATTAGCTATTTTAGAATTCCACTTCCAAGAGTTATGCAGGTTGATTAGCGAGGAAAAATGTAAAAACATAAAAAACTGTAATTGCTTGCTTTGAGCATCGTTATTCAATGTTATATAACATTCAAGGAATGAAGTATGTAGGTACAAGGAAATGCTATCTGATTTCCAAGATCCTAGTGTGCGAATAATTGCATAATTACAATGATGGAAGTGGTTGTTTTTACTACTGAAAGCAGTATAATAATTATTATTGTAGTATGCTATTGTTATAGTCACGGTCATGGTCATGGCTACGGTGACAGTAGCCCTGACGGTGACAAGTAACAGTGACAGTGATGAAGTAGCGATCGTATTACGGTTGCTTAATGGCTGACGAATCGGGGTAAAGTTACAATCAGATTCTGATTGCGAGTTGCGGTTAAGTTATGGCGGCGATTCAGCTCTCCTAATAGTAAAACAGTGGTAACAATAGTAATTGCTACTGTTGACATGTTTATCGATGATAATAAGCGAAACAAAGTTCACTTGATCAGGAAGGCCTGACGAATTCCAGATGCTTAAGTATCGGGCTGCAATGTTTAGTTGAGGACCGATAATGCGACTTCTGGTTACCCCAGAAAAACCTGGAAAGTCCTGAACGAATCTGGACTCGTACAGAGTCGATCGAACTACCTCGTATATTTTGCATATTTCGACAATAAAAGATTTGTCTTATTGTTAGATCATTTCTTACAATAATTACCGTTGTAATAGAGTGAAACAATAAACATGAGATAATGTTAACCGAGAATTGGATTAAGAAACGTTTTGCCAATGTACCACGTTAATTCATCATACTTGAAGTTTCTCGTCGCGGTAATTATTATAAAACATCAGAAGGGTTGCATTAATTAACCGAGATCATTAATAACCATTTCTTCACTTTCGGCTCGAGATACTATCAATGGAATTTGAAATTTAAATGTATATTGTTGCTTGTTAACTTATCCACGGCTTTCGCTGTTATCGGCTCGTATTAATTATAGCGTGGCGTTATTTCTATCGTTCTCGATTCCTGTTTCACGAGACTACAGGAACATCCTGTCTGATTTGAACAGTTTTAGCCAATTAACGATACATACATTAAAAAATTTCTTTTTACTTATTCCGCTACCGATAATTCATTAGAATTATTAATCTCATACGTTAATTATTTTTACTACGCATCACCATTAGTTTACTACAATTCTTTGTAAGTTACGAAAAGTATCTGCAACCACGAACTCGTAATTCTGATGAACCATAATGCGTGAGCAATTAAAATATCACTATAATAGGTTCACAAGCTCATAGCTCACATACGTCCATACGTATATGAATCATTGTGGCGGTTCTTCGTACAAAGCAGGTCACTAATTGTACATAATTTTTATTGCCAAGCAAAACGATACCAATGACGTAACACGTATTTTTAGCGACCGACTGTACTATCTTCCTGCGCGTATCAAACTTTCTACAAACAATTTTTAACTCGATAAAAATCTTTCCAGTCGGTTCAGGAGGACATCGCTTTTGCCCTGATTAACTTTTTACATTGTACAATAAAAGAATATTTAGGTTTGCCATAAATAATACTTTTATGTAAAACTGACATACAAAATGTCTACAGATAATTATTGACCAGTTTACTCGATTACGATGATCACCTACCACGAATAATTGGCAAGGCCAACGCGTCCACTGTGACAAATGCCACCATTGGCAATTGCACCACGTGGTGGCAACGCGTCGCATCGGTCCCGAACGAAGATTTATGCCGAGGAAAGTCAGGCGAATATCCTCGCCGGGTTTAAATGGCTTCAAGGCGGCTCTGTACGCGCCCTCGCTGCGCTAGTATTTAATTTCACTAGAGCATGAATGTTCCGGTCGGTGCTTACCCATCTTTTACGATACGCCTCGCAACTTCTTTCCCTTCGAACCTCGGCCTCGAGGTTCTTGCCACGGGAGTTAACCGCGCCGCGATTCTTACACCTAGACGTTACGTTAGTCTCGAGAGAAAATGAAAATTTCCGTGCATTTGCACTTCCGTTCTTTGCCAACGAGATACTCTGTTTCTAAAGATCAAACATGCAATTCAAACGTATTTTGCATTTATGCTGTTCTTTCAGAGTAGAGAGTAACGTAATTTCTTCTCTTTTCGTCGAGTACTATTTTATAACGTAACTTTAAAATTCAGAAGCATCTTTGTTGAAATAAAGATTTTCCAGTCGATCTATCTGGCTAAATAAGCCATTCGTAGTCGAGTACCCGGTTCTGTACCCGAGCCGGCGTCTTTAAACCGAACTTGTTCGCTCCCTATCGCCACGTAATATAGCCTGATAAGCGACTGTTGAATTTGCATTTAAGCGGCAATGAATGCGGGTGTACAAGGCGGTCTTCTCACTTCACCGATAAAAATGTGTAATATAATTCATGTACGCATTCCAAAAAAGGAGGATTACTAATTTTAATAAGATTTTGCTTGGTGACGTAGCAATCATATTAATGATTATTGGAAAATTACATTAATTGTACCATTAAACGTACAAGATGATTATTCAGCAGCGAATAAATTGAATTCCATGTTACTTTATCAAAGAAAGAAATTGAATTAATTTATACGAATTTGTTTCTCAAAGATAATTTTTCCCATCTACCTAAGCAAGACAAACTCTGTCGCCTTTCCTCTTCGCTCGAATCTCTCAGACTCTTGGAGCGATCCGTCTTAATTCCTCTCGGTTTCGGCGAATTGCGCCAAAATTGACGGTCGCGGTTCTTTCTGCGTCGCAAGCTCAAACGCAAACGTGGCCCGCTATTTACACCGTCGATATTTCACATTCTACAAATACGATGTCTCTATGAGTACATAAAATTCAAAATCTAACTTTTCACGATTCATTTTTTATTTAAATTTGCCAAAAGTACTCTGAGTTAAAGCGTCGCCGTTTACGAAAAGTATCAGGAAATCAAACAAGATCAAATCTCTCTAACACTGATAAATCACCGAATCAATTATGATCCGTAAGGATTCTTTTTTTTTTTTTTACGCCCCGACGATTGACGAATGGTTCGCCTCAGGGCTCACGTTATTCGGCTTATCTGTGGGTAAGTGGGCGTGCTCGATAATTCCAATTCCGATGGCTATGCATCGCCTGCAGCCCTGATCGTGTATGATTTATATTGCGTCGCCGCGCAATGTGTCACATCCTTCGATGAACCTTCCGATTGCATAAGTGACTACTGAGTTAGCGTCGCGACTGTTGAAAAGACTCGATGTGGCGCCAGCCTCTCCCTCTATGTACAATGAACACGCGCGTTAATGCTTATCTGTAATATGTATGCGTCTGTCTAACGGATAACGGAAAAATGTTGCTTTGTCGCAATGCTTAGAAACGTAGATATCCACTCGGATGACAAATGTCTCGAGTAGAATCTAAAAGGCACATGATCTTGTTATATTCGAATGATTATATTACAGAGATAATGTTTCCAGAAATTTTCAAACTGCTAGGTTGAAGCCATAAGCGATCGCAATGGCGACAGCAGTAATTGTACGGGCAAGCTATCTTATTTCACGCACGGCTGCAGGTAATGATTGCGTGACACGTGTCAATGAAGTTTCGATGTCGATTGGCGAGAGGCTCGATGATTATTTCGATGAACAAGTTTCCAACGAGCGGCAGGTTGAATTTCTTAAGATTTATGCGAGGTCTCAGATGTAATTGATGGTTCGAAGATGTCACTGCATAATTTCGTGTGCACAAATTCAGTGAATCGGAGACCGGCATTTTTTCAGTTTAAACTAAACATCTCATATAGAATTTTATATTTTTCTTACAATATTGTAGACGGCAATTTCTAATGATTAATGATTGTTTGTATTCAGTTCAACGCGATATGCAAATAAAATACACATGTAAAATCAGCAGATGAAGTTCAAACTAAAATTAGCCTGAACTTAAGCCCTGTTCGAACCTTTCCTTTCTAAACAGCGAAGACCTTTCCAAATTTTTAAGTGAAAGTCCAGTTCGGACCTTTCCAAATTTCTAAACAAACCACCGTAGGGTCAGTCGTTTTACCCACAGACAATTACTTAGAAAATCTGTCCGTAAATGCGCCGATAGGTAATCTGGACACCTCGAGGTAACACGTTCACTCTAGTCACGATCTTGTCGAGACCTGAGCCTAAGAAAAGCGCGGCGTGGCTAAAGGAAAGGAATTGAACAAAAGGAGACCCGAAGAAATTTTTTGCCCTCGCGTACCTGAACCGTTAATGACCGGAGATACCTGCGGCCGCCAGAGAACGTTGTTTCACCCTCGGTGCGAAGGACCTCGAGGGGGTTGCGACAAGACAAGAAACCTCACGATGGATGGAACCCGCAGCGTTACGATTCACGTGTCGTCGAATTTACAGCCTCACTACTGAGACCCCCTGGTCCAAAGCTGTTCCGAACGTTTTCCTGCTGAGACGAAGTTTTCTTAGGACCGAAGGACGTTCAAGCTTTCGCGGTGGGATCCGTGCTTTGAAACGCATTGTCGATGTTTCTAACAGACTTCCGTAATTACTAGGGATTTAGATTTCTAGAGATTATTTTAGAAAGTTTGTTGAATGAGTAGATAATAATTAGATAGAATATAAGTGTGGCTACAACGGTACCAATAGATCGCTTAAGGATTGAAAGATCCTTGAAAGTACAATTGCGACCCGGTTCCTCGTATATGGCATTTAAATTTCTAAAAAGAGGGGCGACATTCTTGGACAATCGATGACGTTGTGATGCCGCTCGATAACGCGAGGTTAAATAACCGCACCCTTTTAACGATCTCCCGCAACGTAACTGAATCTATCAAACACCGGGGCTTATCGCCAGTCTGTGTTGATAACTGCTTCCGCTCCTTTTCGATAAAGGAACGCGCTCGATGAACTTAACTAACGGTGTTGTTTGTAAAAATAGGGGCTTTCGTTGCGCACAAAACCGCGATCGATATCCCAGTTTTATCGAATCTATATACGGTAGCTTATAGATAAACATGTCAAAATTTAACAGTGATTCTGATTCTGAATCAATATGCGAACATCGCGTACACGAATCCTATGTAGGAATGTATTCACGGTACACACTGCATACTAAAGATTTCTAAAATCTTAGTTTAACACACGTTACTATAGCGTGTAACATTAAATTATGATTTTTTTAAACAAATTAAAGCATTTATAGATTTATTATCAGTTTCTGAACTGTAACACGTCCTGTTTACAATTTTCAATGAAACATTTTGTAAAACAATTAAAATGATCTATTCAAACAACAAATGCCATAACGTATAGTAATTTGTAAAATGAGCAAACAATGTTTGAAGTTCCTAGAACAATTTCCATGTTTTCAGGATGTAATTTTAATATTCAGCTTCGCCATCGACGTTTATCTTAAATTGTATCGAATGATGGATACGGCAATGGAGTATGTAATTGTCACCGATCAACGCGGCATGTAAACCGTCGTGTAATTGGGTACAAATGACAGCTTCTTATGCAATCTTTATTACACACGCACGATCCATCTGCGGCGTGTTTGCCGCGGCAGCGACGCGCCGCGAGGCTGTTACGCGTATGTGTAATGATAATGACCAGGCGCCGGCGCCAATAATTGCCTGCTTTTGCCCTCCTTATTCTATCGCCGTGCATAAATCATCGTATAGCATCCTTCGTGCTTCAGGGATCGATCGTGACGGACGGCCGTGTGTCCATTGATTAAAACGTTGTCAACTAACAGTGTTACGCGACAACGTCAGTAATGTGAACGGATAATATACACCTTCCGTAGATGAGTAATTGACTCGAACGGTTTCTAAAAAAAATAAAGAATTTCCAAGGAAAGATGGATATTTTCTCATGTTCTTTATCTCAGAACTCCTTCAATTCTGACGTTCCATAAGAATTATAATTTCTTATTAATATCGCATATAGGCTCAAATTGGATAGATTAGATACGACTTATATCAATTTGTCATGTTACACCTTTGCTGATTCTGAGAATTTTAAAAATTTTTTGAACCGAATTCTCTCAGCGTTTTCGTTCGCTCGAATCCAATGGGCCTCATCAGCGGAGCTGTCTTTTTCGTAATTTAAATGAGAAGGGGGAACGCATAGCTTCACGAGGGTTCGGTCGACCGGTCGGCCGTTTCCACGTATTTAAAAGAGATAAGCGAGAGATTCGGGTTGTTCGTTCAACGGAGAAAACGTGGATCCCCGTTGTCGTCAGCACGAGAAAGAGGAACACGTCTTGCATGAAGAACACTTGTGTTACCGGGAAGAATGTGAAATCCAAACACGAAACGAACCCGACCGACGCGACTCGTTTTCGTCTGGTAGTCGCTGCTGGACTTTGTTGAAATATCGTTTCCTGTCAATTTCAAATGCACATACAGATTTAAAGAGCTATGCGGTTTTTAAATCTCCCCGTAGCTGCGCACACGGTATCTCGGTTTTTAACCTGTATCGTTGGTTTTTAAATTCTGCGTGTTTGCCTACTAAAAATGTCACCACAGCCTCGGATGTTCGACCGCTCCTTGGTTTACACTCAATTTTTGTATTATATTTGGAAGATTAGATTTCCTTATTTATTCACGTACTATGACATACTATCAATTTTTTCGTAATACTTAAATCAAATAATGTACAATTGCGACCCGGTTCCTCGTATATGGCATTTAAATTTCTAAAAAGAGGGGCGACATTCTTGGACAATCGATGACGTTGTGATGCCGCTCGATAACGCGAGGTTAAATAACCGCACCCTTTTAACGATCTCCCGCAACGTAACTGAATCTATCAAACACCGGGGCTTATCGCCAGTCTGTGTTGATAACTGCTTCCGCTCCTTTTCGATAAAGGAACGCGCTCGATGAACTTAACTAACGGTGTTGTTTGTAAAAATAGGGGCTTTCGTTGCGCACAAAACCGCGATCGATATCCCAGTTTTATCGAATCTATATACGGTAGCTTATAGATAAACATGTCAAAATTTAACAGTGATTCTGATTCTGAATCAATATGCGAACATCGCGTACACGAATCCTATGTAGGAATGTATTCACGGTACACACTGCATACTAAAGATTTCTAAAATCTTAGTTTAACACACGTTACTATAGCGTGTAACATTAAATTATGATTTTTTTAAACAAATTAAAGCATTTATAGATTTATTATCAGTTTCTGAACTGTAACACGTCCTGTTTACAATTTTCAATGAAACATTTTGTAAAACAATTAAAATGATCTATTCAAACAACAAATGCCATAACGTATAGTAATTTGTAAAATGAGCAAACAATGTTTGAAGTTCCTAGAACAATTTCCATGTTTTCAGGATGTAATTTTAATATTCAGCTTCGCCATCGACGTTTATCTTAAATTGTATCGAATGATGGATACGGCAATGGAGTATGTAATTGTCACCGATCAACGCGGCATGTAAACCGTCGTGTAATTGGGTACAAATGACAGCTTCTTATGCAATCTTTATTACACACGCACGATCCATCTGCGGCGTGTTTGCCGCGGCAGCGACGCGCCGCGAGGCTGTTACGCGTATGTGTAATGATAATGACCAGGCGCCGGCGCCAATAATTGCCTGCTTTTGCCCTCCTTATTCTATCGCCGTGCATAAATCATCGTATAGCATCCTTCGTGCTTCAGGGATCGATCGTGACGGACGGCCGTGTGTCCATTGATTAAAACGTTGTCAACTAACAGTGTTACGCGACAACGTCAGTAATGTGAACGGATAATATACACCTTCCGTAGATGAGTAATTGACTCGAACGGTTTCTAAAAAAAATAAAGAATTTCCAAGGAAAGATGGATATTTTCTCATGTTCTTTATCTCAGAACTCCTTCAATTCTGACGTTCCATAAGAATTATAATTTCTTATTAATATCGCATATAGGCTCAAATTGGATAGATTAGATACGACTTATATCAATTTGTCATGTTACACCTTTGCTGATTCTGAGAATTTTAAAAATTTTTTGAACCGAATTCTCTCAGCGTTTTCGTTCGCTCGAATCCAATGGGCCTCATCAGCGGAGCTGTCTTTTTCGTAATTTAAATGAGAAGGGGGAACGCATAGCTTCACGAGGGTTCGGTCGACCGGTCGGCCGTTTCCACGTATTTAAAAGAGATAAGCGAGAGATTCGGGTTGTTCGTTCAACGGAGAAAACGTGGATCCCCGTTGTCGTCAGCACGAGAAAGAGGAACACGTCTTGCATGAAGAACACTTGTGTTACCGGGAAGAATGTGAAATCCAAACACGAAACGAACCCGACCGACGCGACTCGTTTTCGTCTGGTAGTCGCTGCTGGACTTTGTTGAAATATCGTTTCCTGTCAATTTCAAATGCACATACAGATTTAAAGAGCTATGCGGTTTTTAAATCTCCCCGTAGCTGCGCACACGGTATCTCGGTTTTTAACCTGTATCGTTGGTTTTTAAATTCTGCGTGTTTGCCTACTAAAAATGTCACCACAGCCTCGGATGTTCGACCGCTCCTTGGTTTACACTCAATTTTTGTATTATATTTGGAAGATTAGATTTCCTTATTTATTCACGTACTATGACATACTATCAATTTTTTCGTAATACTTAAATCAAATAATGATTTTACGCGAATTTAATGGCTGACTTTTTATTCTTCTTAAAGATGTATTGGCTATATAGTCAATCCCAAAAGTTTATGCACTTTAGAAAAGCATTT